>NW_027008388.1:0-12500 GCF_036934945.1 Oncorhynchus masou masou | reverse complement strand
GTAGTGTGTGGACGTGCTCACAGTGGGTTGTGAGGATACCCATAGAATCTCTAGTTATTGTATTTCTGTGTGGATTCCCCTCTTTACAGCTCTGCAGCTCACTATCATGGGAATAGAGCAGAGAGAATGTGGAGGTTTCACTCTTCTGGTCTGGTCTGGCCTGTTCTGTCTGTTCTGGTCTGCTCTGTTCTGTTCTCTGCTGTGTTCTGTTCTGCTATGTTTTGGTCTGTTCTGTTCTGTTCTCTGCTGTGGTCTGTTCTGTTCTCTGCTGTGTTCTGTTCTGTTCTCTGCTCTGTTCTGGTCTGTTCTCTGCTCTGTTCTGTTCTGTTCTCTGCTCTGTTCTGTTCTGTTCTCTGCTGTGTTCTGTTCTGCTCTGTTTTGTTCTGTTCTGTTCTGTTCTCTGCTGTGGTCTGTTCTGTTCTGTTCTCTGCTCTGTTCTGGTCTGTTCTGTTCTCTGCTGTGGTCTGTTCTGTTCTGTTCTCTGCTCTGTTCTGGTCTGTTCTCTGCTGTGGTCTGGTCTGTTCTGTTCTCTGCTGTGGTCTGTTCTGTTCTGTTCTCTGCTCTGTTCTGTTCTGTTCTCTGCTCTGTTCTGGTCTGTTCTCTGCTGTGGTCTGGTCTGTTCTCTGCTGTGGTCTGGTCTGTTCTGTTCTCTGCTGTGGTCTGTTCTGTTCTCTGCTCTGTTCTGGTCTGTTCTCTGCTGTGGTCTGGTCTGTTCTGTTCTCTGCTGTGGTCTGTTCTGTTCTCTGCTCTGTTCTGGTCTGTTCTCTGCTGTGGTCTGGTCTGTTCTCTGCTCTGTTCTGGTCTGTTCTCTGCTGTGGTCTGGTCTGTTCTGTTCTCTGCTGTGGTCTGTTCTGTTCTGTTCTCTGCTCTGTTCTGGTCTGTTCTCTGCTGTGGTCTGTTCTGGTCTGTTCTCTGCTGTGGTCTGGTCTGTTCTGTTCTCTGCTCTGGTCTGCTTTCTGCTGTGGTCTGCTCTGGTCTGTTCTGTTTTCTGCTGTGGGCTGTTCTCTGCTGTGGTCTGTTCTGTTCTGTTCTCTGCTCTGTTCTGGTCTGTTCTCTGCTGTGGTCTGGTCTGTTCTGTTCTCTGCTCTGTTCTGGTCTGTTCTCTGCTGTGGTCTGGTCTGTTCTGTTCTCTGCTGTGGTCTGTTCTGTTCTGTTCTCTGCTCTGTTCTGGTCTGTTCTCTGCTGTGGTCTGGTCTGTTCTGTTCTCTGCTGTGTTCTGTTCTGTTCTCTGCTGTGGTCTGTTCTCTGTTCTCCGTTCTGGTTTGTTGTGGTCTGTTCTGGTCTGCCACAACACCCCTAGGGAGGCAGCCCACGATGCTGTAGCGAGACACCACCAGCCGTTTAACATTGTAACACACAGACAGACACTGACACCAAAACAGCCATCAGTAGGTGTGGGAGAGGAGAGGTAAAAGTGGCTTAGTGGATATAATCATGTGTTAGACACACCTGGAGCCTGACTGGTGCTGTGCCACTGCACACGCCACGGGGCCTCGTAACACCGTGTGTGTCTGACTGGTGCTGTGCCACTGCACACGCCACGGGGCCTCGTAACACCGTGTGTGTCTGACTGGTGCTGTGCCACTGCACACGCCACGGGGCCTCGTAACACCGTGTGTGTCTGACTGGTGCTGTGCCACTGCACACACCACGGGGCCTCGTAACACCGTGTGTGTCTGACTGGTGCTGTGCCACTGCACACGCCACGGGGCCTCGTAACACCGTGTGTGTCTGACTGGTGCTGTGCCACTGCACACGCCACGGGGCCTCGTAACACCGTGTGTGTCTGACTGGTGCTGTACCACTGCACACGCCACGGGGCCTCGTAACACCGTGTGTCTGACTGGTGCTGTGCCACTGCACACGCCACGGGGCCTCGTAACACCGTGTGTGTCTGACTGGTGCTGTGCCACTGCACACGCCACGGGGCCTCGCAACACTGTGAGTGTCTGACTGGTGCTGTGCCACTGCACACGCCACGGGGCCTCGCAACACCGTGTGTCTGACTGGTGCTGTGCCACTGCACACGCCACGGGGCCTCGTAACACCGTGTGTGTCTGACTGGTGCTGTGCCACTGCACACGCCACGGGGCCTCGTAACACCGTGTGTGTCTGACTGGTGCTGTGCCACTGCACACGCCACGGGGCCTCGTAACACCGTGTGTGTCTGACTGGTGCTGTGCCACTGCACACGCCACGGGGCCTCGTAACACCGTGTGTGTCTGACTGGTGCTGTGCCACTGCACACGCCACGGGGCCTCGTAACACCGTGTGTGTCTGACTGGTGCTGTGCCACTGCACACGCCACGGGGCCTCGTAACACCGTGTGTGTCTGACTGGTGCTGTGCCACTGCACACGCCACGGGGCCTCGTAACACCGTGTGTGTCTGACTGGTGCTGTGCCACTGCACACGCCACGGGGCCTCGTAACACCGTGTGTGTCTGACTGGTGCTGTGCCACTGCACACGCCACGGGGCCTCGTAACACCGTGTGTGTCTGACTGGTGCTGTGCCACTGCACACGCCACGGGGCCTCGCAACACTGTGAGTGTCTGACTGGTGCTGTGCCACTGCACACGCCACGGGGCCTCGCAACACCGTGTGTGTCTGACTGGTGCTGTGCCACTGCACACGCCACGGGGCCTCGTAACACCGTGTGTGTCTGACTGGTGCTGTGCCACTGCACACGCCACGGGGCCTCGTAACACCGTGTGTGTCTGACTGGTGCTGTGCCACTGCACACGCCACGGGGCCCCGTAACACCGTGTGTGTCTGACTGGTGCTGTGTCACGGGGCCTCGTAACACCGTGTGTGTCTGACACAAATGCACACTGACATACTGAGGTAGTTGGGGATTCATTACCACCCCCCCACAACTTCTTCCGGTGTCATGGCAACAGGGAAACAGATACACCCCTGGAGCTCAGACCCGGTTGTGTCAGTCCACAGGTGAGGTGGCAGCCACGGGCACAGGTACGGTAAGCCCAACCCACCACCACACTCCTCCTTTCTTTCCTCTCTCTTTCAACAGCAAGATGAGCAGGCCACAGCTGTCAGCGGCCATGACACCAGACAGAGGAAACATGTCAGAGTGGGTTTGTGTTTTCTGAGAGACAGTAAATTGGCCGACATGGCGTCACCAAGTCACACAAAGGACAGCCACTCCCGAGTCTCTCGGCAGCATTTGCACAGAAGACAAGATAGAAAACAGAGCCTCCTCTCCTCTGGCTCAGCACTTTGACAGTGTCTTGCTGTGTAATGTTCTGTCTGTTAACGACGTGGTTGTAAACACTCCTTCCCTTCACCTTTCTCTCTCCCATCTGCCGGTTTGCTTTCACTCCGCAAATGTGAGACTAGCGCCGTAGCCACGGCAACACCACAATGGCCCTCAGCTGTAGAGTGAGAGCGTGTCTCTATTATGTACTAATAGCTTAATGTCTGTGGGTGTGTGTGTTTTATGGTATGTCCTATAATTACAAGTGCAACTTGTACGACAATTAAGCTTAACTTAACCAACACTCCTTTCAACTCCTCTCTGCCACAGTGAAGTCATTGTGAGTGCCAAGCACAATATCAGTGTCCACATCTTCAAGGGGCTCCACCACTCTCTCTCTCTCTCTCTCTCTCTCTCTCTCTCTCTACTGACCAGAGTGGTGACTTTGAAGATTATTTATATTTGATTTTTTTTTACTGCTTTTTGGTCCAAGTCAAACCTCTCACTCTCTTGCACAAAACTCTCTAATGTTGGAAGGATCAAAAACACAAAAGTTGTTCTCAACTTTTGAAGTTTATTTTAAAAAGCATAGCATCTGAGTCTGCAATTTAACTATTATTTTTTAACTCTACTTTATCTTAGCACCACCGCTGCCCAATGTGCTCATATGACATTTTCCCCTTACATGTCTAAAAACCAACGAGCTAAACTGATATCAAAAACAGTTAGTCCAACAAGCATGATCACTGTGGCTGCTGGCTAACCTTCACACCATCTGTGTGATGACTGGGTCTCAGAAGTTCATGTCAGAGTATTTGATCATTTTTATTTAACCTTCATTTCCACTGGTTTTTCTCATAGAGATAACATCTACTTTTCAAGGGAGACCTGGTCCGACAGCAGCAAGAGAAACAACGTTTCACAAAAAAACTACTTACATACACTAACACAACATTGAACAAAACTATAGACACACATACAGTACAACAATTACATATTACGTAAAGAAACACAAAATGTCATAACTAAAAAACAGCAGTCCTAAAGACAATTACACTCTTCCATGATATTTATAATCGATCAAGTGTTTAAACTCCACCAAGGTTTTAGATCGGTAAAGAACCTGAGAGCAGCATGATATACTGGATCAAGTGGGTAGAGGCCTGCATACACTACTGGCCAAAAGCTTTACAACACCGACTCATTCAAGGCTTTTTCTTTAGTTTCACTATTTTCTACATTGTAGAATAATAGTGAAGACATCAAAACTATGAAATAACACATGGAATCATGTAGCAACCAAAAAAAGTGTTAAAAAAACAGATTCTTCAAAGTAGCCACCCTTTGCCTTGATGACCGCTTTGCACACTCTTGGCATTCTCTCAACCAGCTTCATGAGGTAGTCACCTGGAATGCATTTCAATTAACAGGTGTGCCTTCTAAAAAAGTTAATTTGTGGAATTTCTTTCCTTCTTAATGCGTTTGAGCCAATCAGGTGTGTTGTGACAAGGTAGGGGGTATACAGAAGACAGCACTAATTGGTAAAAGACCAAGAGCTCAAATAAGCAAAGAGAAATGACACACATCATTACTTTAAGACATGAAGGTCAGTCAACATGGAACATTTCAAGAACTTTGTTCAAGTGCAGTCGCAAAAACCATCAAGCGCTATGATGAAACTGGTTCTCATGAGGACCGCCACAGGAAAGGCAGACCCAGAGTTACCTCTGCTGCAGAAGATAAGTTCATTAGAGTTACCAGCCTCAAATTACAGCCCAAATAAATGCTTCACAGAGTTCAAGTAACAGACACATCTCAGCTAGAGGTCGACCGATTATGATGTTTCAATACCGATACCGATTATTGGAGGACCAAAAAAGCTGATACCAATTAATAGGCCAATTTTTATTTATATTTGTAATAATGACAATTACAATAATACAGAATGAACACTGAACCCTTTTATTTTAACTTAATATAATACATCAATAAAATCTATTTAGTCTCAAATAAATAATGAAACATGTTCAATTTGGTTTAAATAATGCAAAAACACAGTGTTGGAGAAGAAGCTAAAAGTGCAATATGTGCCATGTAAAAAAGCTAACGTTTAAGTTCCTTGCTCAGAACATATGAAAGCTGGTGGTTTAATAATCCCAGTTAAGAAATTTTAGGTTGTAGTTATTATAGGAATTATGACGCGTCGACTATTTCTCTCTATACCATTTGTATTTCATATACCTTTGACTATTGGATGTTCTTATAGGCACCATAGTATTGCCAGCCTAATCTCGGGAGTTGATAGGCTGGAAGTCATAAATAGCGCTGTGCTTCAAGCATTGCTAAGAGCTGCTCGCTAACGCAGTAAAGTGCTGTTTGAATGAATGCTTACGAGCCTGCTGCTGCCTACCACCGCTCAGTCAGACTGCTCTATCAAATATCAAATCATATACTTAACTATAATAAACACACAGAAATACGAGCCTTTGGTCATTAATATGGTTAAATCTGGAAACGTTCATTTCGAAAACAAAACGTTTATTCTTTCAGTGAAATACGGAACCGTTACGTATTTTATCTAACGGGTGGCATCCCTAAGTCTAAATATTGCTGTTACATTGCACAACCTTCAATGTTCTGTCATAATTATGTACAGTCTTTGTTAGGAAGAAACCAGTTCGCAACGAGCCAGGCAGCCCAAACTGTTGCATATACCCTGACTCTGCTTGCACTGAACGCAAGAGAAGTGACACCATTTCCCTAGTTAAAATAAATGCATGTTAACAGTCAATATTAACTAAATATGCAGTTTTAACAATATATACTTCTGTGTATTAATTTTAAGGCATTGATGTTTATTGTTAGGTACATTTGTGCAACGAATGTGCTTTTTTCACAAATGCGCTTTTGTTAAATCATCACCCGTTTGGTGAAGTAGGCTGTGATTCGATGATAAATAAACAGGCACCGCACTGATTATATGCAACGCAGGACAAGCTAGTTAAACTAGTAATATCATCAACCATGTGTAGTTAACTAGTGATTATGTTAAGATTGATTGCTTTTTATAAGATAAGTTTAATGCTAGCTAGCAATTTACCTTGGCTCATTGCAGCCACAAGGTCTTTTTGACGCTGCACTCGTGTAACAGGTGGTCAGCCTGCCACGCAGTTATCTCATGGATTGCAATGTAATCGGCCAAAATCTGCATCCAAAAGGCTGATTACCAATTGTTATGAAAACTTGAAATTGGCCCAAATGAATCATGCTGATTAATCGGTCGACCTCTAATCTCAACATCAACTGTTCAGAGGAGACTGTGTGAATCAGGCCTTCATGGTTGAATTACTGCAAAAAAAAAAAACACTACTAAAGGACACCAATAATAAGAAGAGACTTGCTTGGGCCAAGAAACACGAGCAATGGACAATAGACCGTGAAAATCTGTCCTTTGGTCTGATGAGTGCAAATTTGAGAGATTTGTTTCCAACCGCCGTGTCTTTGTGAGACGCAGAGTAGGTGAACAGATGATGTCCGCATGTGTAGTTCCCACCCTGAAGCATGGAGGAAGAGGTGTGATGGTGTGGGGGTGCTTTGCTGGTGACACTGTCTGTGATTTATTTAGAATTCAGGGTACACTTAACCAGCATGACTACCACAGCATTCTGCAGCGATATCCCATCCCATCTGGTTTGCGCTTAGCGGGACTATCATTTGCTTTTCAACAGGACAATGACCAAACACCGATGATTAACGACTCATGATGCAATTGTAACAACATACAATATCTCAAGTCCTTTTGTTGTTCACCTTCCCAGAATTCCTCACACTCAAATGCTGACCTTATTATCTCCCAAGAGAACTCTCCTCGGTTATAGTCACAGCCGTGTATATCCCTCCGCAAGCGTATACAGATGAAGTCGGAAGTTTACATACAGTTAGGTTGGAGTCATTAAAACTCGTTTTTCAACCACTCCACACATTTCTTGTTAACTTCTTGGATATAGGGGCGCTATTTTAATTTTTGGATGAAAAATGTCCCCGTTTTAAACAAGATATTTTGTCACGAAAAGATGCTCGACTATGCATATAATTGACAGCTTTGGAAAGAAAACCCTCTGACGTTTCCAAAACTGCAAATATATTGTCTGAGTTTTACAGAACTGATGTTACAGGCGAAACCCAGATAAAAATCCAATCAGGAAGTGCTGCATTTTTTGAAACCGCCTCATGCCAATATGGCTGTGAATGGGCCACAAATGAGCTTAGGCTTTCTGTCGCTTCCCCAAGGTGTCGACAGCATTGTGACGTATTTGTAGGCATATCATTGGAAGATTGACCATAAGAGACTATATCTACCAGTGGTCGCTTGGTGTCCTCCATTGCAATTATTGCGTAATCTCCAGCTGCAGTATTTTTCCGTTTGCTTCTGATGAGAAGCAAACTGCCACCACTGATAGATGATCGAATAGATATGTGAAAAACAACGTTTGCCATGTTTCTGTTGATATTATGGAGCTAATTTGGAAAAAAGTTTGGCGTTTGTAGTCACTGAATTTTCCTGTCTTTTTCTTTACCAAACGTGATGAACAAAATGGAGCTATTTCGCCAACATAAATAATATTTTTGGAAAAAATTAACATTTGCTATCTAACTGAGAGTCTCGTCATTGAAATCATCCGAAGTTCTTCAAAGGTAAATTATTTTATTTGAATGCTTTTCTTGTTTTTGTGAAAATGTTGCCTGCTGAATGCTAGGCTTAATGATATGCTAGGCTATCAATACTCTTACACAATAGCTTGTGTAGCTTTGGTTGAAAAGCATATTTTGAAAATCTGAGATGACAGTGTTGTTAACAAAAGGCTAAGCTTGTGTTTCAATATATTTATTTCATTTAATTTGCGATTTTCATGAATAGAAAAAGTTGCGTTATGCTAATGCATTATAGTTGAAGTATTTTTCTGTCGATTTCTCAGCCAAGCAGGATGTACAAACGTGAAAAGGAACATTTGCTATCTAACTAGGAGTCTCCTGAGTGAAAGCATCTGAAGTTCTTCAAAGGTAAATGATTTAATTTGGTTGCTTTTCTTATTTTTGTGAAAATGTTGCCTGCTGCCAGCACAGCCTAGCATAGCATTATGCCATGCTAAACTTACACAAATGCTTGTCTAGCGTTGGCTGTAACGCATATTTAGAAAATTTGAGATGACAGTGTTGTTAACAAAAGGCTAAGCTTGTGTTCGAATATATTTATTTCATTTCATTTGTGATTTTCATGAATAGGAAACGTTGCGTTATGGTAATGCACTTGAGGCTATGATTACGCTCCCGGATACGGGATTGCTCGTCGCTAGAGGTTAACAAACTATAGTTTTGGCAAGTAGGTTAGGACATCTACATGACACAAGTAATTTTTCCAACAATTGTTTACAGACAGATTATTTCACTTATAGTTCCCTATATCATAATTCCAGTGGGTCAGAAGTTTACATACACTAAGTTGACTGTGCCTTTAAACAGCTTGGACAATTCCAGAAAATGTCATGGCTTTAGAAGCTTCTGATAGTCTAATTGACATAATTTGTCAATTGGAGGTGTACCTGTGGATGTACTTCAAGGTCTACCTTCAAACTCAGTGACTCTTTGCTTGACATCATGGGAAAATCAAAAGAAATCAGCCAAGACCTCAGAAAAAAATGGAGACCTCCACAAGTCTGGTTCATCCTTGGGAGAATTTCCAAACGCCTGGCACATTCATCTGTACAAACAATAGTACGCAAGCATAAACACCATGGGACCACGCAGCCGTCAAACCGCTCAGGAAGGAGACGCGTTCTGTTTCCTAGGGATGAACGTACTTTGGTGCTTAAAGTGCAAATCAATCCCAGACAAAACAGCAAAGGACCTTGTGCAGATGCTAGAGGAAACAGGTACAAAAGTACCACAGTAAAACGAGTCCTATATCAACATAACCTGAAAGGCCGCTCAGCAAGGAAGAAGCCTCTGCTCCAAAACCGCCATAAAAAAAACAGACTACGGTTTGCAACTGCACATAGGGACAAAGATCGTACTTGGAGAAATGTCCTCTGGTCTGATGAAACAAAAATAGAACTGTTTGGCCATAATGACCATCGTTGTTTGAAGGAAAAAGGGGAGGCTTGCAAGCCAAAGAACACCATCCCAACCGTGAAGCACGGGGGTGGCAGCATCATGTTGTGGGGGTGCTTTGCTGCAGGAGGGACTGGTGCACATCACAAAATAGATGGCATCATGAGGAATTAAAATTATGTGGATATATTAAAGCGACATCTCAAGACATGTGTTACCTTTATTTTAATAGGCAAGTCAGTTAAGAATAAATTCTTATTTTCAATGACGGCCTAGGAACAGTGGGTTAACTGCCTGTTCAGGGGCAGAACGACAGATTTGTACCTTGTCAGCTCGGGGATTAGAACTTGCAACCTTTCGGTTACTAGTCCAACACTCTAACCACTAGGCTACCCTGCCGACATCAGTCAGGATGTTAAAGCTTGGTCACAAATGGGTCTCCTAAATGGACAATGACCCCAAGCATACTTCCAAAGTTGTGGCAAAATGGCCTAAGGACAACAAAGTCAAAGTATTGGAGAGGCCATCACAAAGCCCTGACCTCAATCCTAGAGAAACATTTTGGCAGAACCGAAAAAGCTTGTGCGAGCAAGGAGGCCTACCCACCTGACTCAGTTACACCAGCTCTGTCAGGAGGAATGGGCCAAAATTCACCCAACTTATTGTGGGAAGCTTGTGAAAGGCTACCCAAAACATTTGACCCAAGTTAAACAATTTAAAAGCAATACTACCAAATACTAATTGAGTGTATGTAAACATCTGACCCACTGGGAATGTGATGAAAGAAATAAAAGCTGAAATAAATCACTCTACTATTATTCTGACATTTCACATTCTTAAAATAAAAGTGGTGATCCTAACTGACCCAAAACAGGGAATTTTTACTAGGATTAAATGTCAGGAATTGTGAAAAACTGTATGTAAACTTCTGGCTTCAACTGTTGACGGACATATTCAATCCATCCCTATCCCAGTCTGCTGTCACCACATGCTTCAAGATAGCCACCATTATTCCTGTTCCCAAGAAAGCAAAGGTAACTCTACTAAATGACTATTGCCCTGTAGCACTCACTTCTGTCATGATGAAGTGCTTTGAGAGACTAGTCAAGGACCATATCACCTCCACCCTACCTGACACCCTAGACCCACTCCAATTTGTTACCGCCCCAATAGGTCCACAGACGATGCAATCGCCATTACACTGCCCTATCTCACCTGGACAAGAGGAATACATATGTAATAATGCTGTTCATTGACTACAGCTCAGCATTCTACCCTCCAAACTCATCATTAAGCTTGAGACCCTGGTTCTCGATCCCCGCCCTGTGAAACTGGGTCCTAGACTTCCTGATTGGCTGCCCCCAGGTGATGAAGGTAGGAAACAACATCTCCACCCCGCTGATCCTCAACACTGGGGCACCACAAGGGTGCATTTTCAGCCCCCTCCTGTACTCCCTGTTCACCTACTACTGCGTGGCCATGCACGCCTCCAACTCAATCATCAGTTTGCAGGCAACCCTACAGTGGTAGGTTTGCTTACCAACAACGACGAGACAGCCTACAGGGAGGAGGTGAGGGCCCTCAAAGTGTAGCATCAGTAAAATAACCTCTCAATGTCAGCAAAACAAAATAAATGATCATGGACTTCAGGAAACAGCAAAGGGAGCATCCCCTTATCCACATCGATGGGACAACAGTAGAGAAGGGGGAAGTTCCTCTGTATCGCTGAAATGGTCCAAGCACACAGACAGTGTGGTGAAGAAGGCGCAACCTCAGGGGGCTGAAAAAACCTGGCTTGTCACCGAAAACCCTTCTAACTTTTACAGATGCACAATTGAGAGCATCCTGTCGGGCTGTTTTACCACCTGGTACGGCAACTGCACCGCCCACAACCGCAGGGCTCTCCAGAGGGTGGTGCTGTCTGCACAACGCATCACCGGGGGCAAACTACCTGCCCTCCAGGACACCTACACCACCCGATGTCACAGGAAGGCCAAAAGGATAATCAAGGACAACAACCACCCGAGTCACTGTCTGTTCACCCTGCTATCATCCAGAAGGTGAGGTCAGTACAGGTGCATCAGAGCAGAGAGAGAGATAGAAGCTGTTTTTCAATCTCAAGGCTATCAGATTGTTAAACAGCCACCACTAGCACAGAGGCAGCTGTCTACCTATAGACTTGATATCATTGGCCACTTTAATAAATGGAACACTTGCCACTTTAATAAATGGAACACTATTCCACTTTAATAAATGGAACACTATTCCACTTTAATAAATGGAACACTATTCCACTTTAATAATGCCATTTTAAGAATGTTTTACATATCTCACATTACTCATCTCATATGTACTGTTATCCTTCACTATCTATTGCATCTTAGCTGCTCTGTCACTGCTCATCTATATATTTTATATTTATATATTCTCATCCCATTCCTTTATTGTGTGTATTAGGTTTAGTTGTGGAATTTGTTAGATATCACCTGTTAGATACTGCTGCACTGTCGGATCTAGAAGCAGAAGAATTTCGCTAGACTCGCGACTGCTAACCATGTGTATGTGACCAATAACATTTGATTTGACACACCTCCAGGCTGTGTAGGGGCTATTTGACCAAAAGGAGAGTGATGGAGTGCTGCATCAGATGACCTGGCCTCCACAATCACCCAACCTCAACCCAATTGAGATGGTTTGGGATGAGTTAGACCGCAAGTGAAGAAAAGCAGCCAACAAGTGCTCAGCATATGTGGAACTCCTTCAAGACATTTGGAAAAGCATCTAGGTGAAGTTGGTTGACAGAATGCCAATAGTGTGCAAAGCTGCCATCCAGGCAAAGGGTGGCTACTTAAGAAGAATCTCAAATATAACATTATTTTGATTTGTTTAACACTTTTCTGGTTACTACATGATTCCATATGTGTTATTTCATAGTTTTGATGTCTTCCCTATTATTCTGTAATGTAGAAAATAGTAAAAATAAAGAAAAATCCTTGAATGAGTAGGTGTCCAAACTTTGACAGGTACTGTACATCGTACCAGCTCCTGCCTGGCATCCAGAAGAAAAACAAGCCTTATGCCTTATACCTATTTTCAGCTGGAGCTTCCTTATCCAAGTTCTCCACATGAACAGTGAAGCTCAGCTTGTCATCCACCCACACTCCCAACTATTTGTACA
>NW_027008387.1:93148-104132 GCF_036934945.1 Oncorhynchus masou masou | reverse complement strand
TGAGGAGTGGGCCAGGCGTGGGTCCCTGTCCCCCTGGGCCATGTATGAGCCAGGCCCTGTGGGCCATGTATATGAGGAGTGGGCCAGGCGTGGGTCTCTGTCCCCCTGGGCCATGTATATGAGGAGTGGGCCAGGCGTGGGACCCTGTCCCCCTGGGCCATGTGTATGAGGAGTGGGCCAGGCGTGGGTCTCTGTCTCCCTGGGCCATGTATATGAGGAGTGGGCCAGGCGTGGGACCCTGTCCCCATGGGCCATGTATATGAGGAGTGGGCCAGGCGTGGGACCCTGTCCCCCTGGGCCATGTGTATGAGGAGTGGGCCAGGCGTGGGTCTCTGTCTCCCTGGGCCATGTATATGAGGAGTGGGCCAGGCGTGGGACCCTGTCCCCCTAGGCCATGTATATGAGGAGTAGGCCAGGCGTGGGACCCTGTCCCCCTAGGCCATGTGTATGAGGAGTGGGCCAGGCGTGGGTCTCTGTCCCCCTAGGCCATGTGTATGAGGAGTGGGCCAGGCGTGGGTCCCTGTCCCCCTAGGCCATGTGTATGAGGAGTGGGCCAGGCGTGGGACCCATGTATATGAGGAGTGGGCCAGGCGTGGGTCTCTGTCTCCCTGGGCCAGGCGTGGGTCTCTGTCTCCCTGGGCCATGTGTATGAGGAGTTGGCCAGGCGTGGGTCCCTGCCCCCCTAGGCCATGTATATGAGGAGTGGGCCGGGCGTGGGTCTCTGTCTCCCTGGGCCATGTCTATGAGGAGTGGGTCAGGCGTGGGTCCCTGTCCCCCTGGGCCATGTGTATGAGGAGTTGGCCAGGCGTGGGTCCCTGTCCCCCTGGGCCATGTGTATGAGGAGTGGGTCAGGCGTGGGTCCCTGTCCCCCTGGGCCATGTGTATGAGGAGTGGGCCAGGCGTGGGACCCTGTCCCCCTAGGCCATGTGTATGAGGAGTGGGCCAGGCGTGGGTCTCTGTCCCCCTGGGCCATGTGTATGAGGAGTTGGCCAGGCGTGGGTCCCTGTCCCCCTAGGCCATGTATATGAGGAGTGGGCCAGGTGTGGGTCTCTGTCCCCCTGGGCCATGTGTATGAGGAGTTGGCCAGGCGTGGGTCCCTGTCCCCCTAGGCCATGTATATGAGGAGTGGGCCAGGCGCGGGTCTCTATCTCCCTGGGCCATGTGTATGAGGAGTGGGCCAAGCGTGGGTCCCTGTCCCCTGGGCCATGTGTATGAGGAGTGGCTGCAGGGTCCCTGTCCCCCTGGCCAGGCGTGGGTCTCTGTCCCCCTGGGCCATGTGTATGAGGAGTGGGCCAGGCGTGGGTCTCTGTCCCCCTGGGCCATGTGTATGAGGAGTGGGCCAGGCGTGGGTCTCTGTCCCCCTGGGCCATGTGTATGAGGAGTGGGCCAGGCGTGGGTCTCTGTCCCCCTGGGCCATGTGTATGAGGAGTGGGCCAGGCGTGGGTCTCTGTCCCCCTGGGCCATGTGTATGAGGAGTGGGCCAGTGTGGGTCTCTGTCCCCCTGGGCCATGTGTATGAGGAGTGGGTCAGGCGTGGGTCTCTGTCCCCCTGGGCCATGTGTATGAGGAGTGGGTCAGGCGTGGGTCTCTGTCCCCCTGGGCCATGTGTATGAGGAGTGGGCCAGTCATTCCATATACCCCTAAGCTAGTGAGGACTATGCTTCATTGAATTAGCTGTGGGTTCTGCAGACTTTTGAGGCCTCCATACGCTTGTGCTTAGTTTTTACGAGGCGTGGAATTTGAAAAGAAACGGGACGTTTGATGTACTTGGAGGGTATAGGATTTTTCCAGAAAACAATCTAATAATCTTCTAGGAAAAAACCTCCAGAAAGGCGTCTTGTGGGCGATAGCCTCAGATGTGCCAGATTTAATGATCTTGTTTGTCGCATGCGTCAAAGTCCCGGAAACACCCCTGATATAACTTCATAGCAAGCAAACAAAGACTTAATACATGGAATAATACAACTGGACTTCCTCATTTTCTGTTCAATGAAAACAGCCAACAACTGGTACAACAACCATTCAATGTCCAGAAACTTGTGTTCTGCCAGGGTCTTCAACACCCGCTTTTCAGTTCCACCAGTTAACCAGATAGGTTCATCCTTACCCGCTGAGATCTATTCAAGGGTCACTCGCTCTAGTCTAAACCAAATATTTTAAAAGAAGGTGTGAACCTCTAAAAGTGTCCTTCCTGCAGTTCATAGCCATGTACAGCGAGGGGTCATCCGCGGCAGGTCATTAAGTGGTGGCAGGGTCTGTACGGTGAGGGAGAACCATCTGGACGGCAGGGCCCTGCTCTCACTGTGACGACTGTGACATGAGCCCAAACCTACTCCTTGATCTCTGTGGGCACAGATGCCTGTTTGAATAGGTCTGTGTTTCCTAGCCTGGTTAGCACTTAAACGCCTCTCCTTGCCGGGTCAGTGAGGACACGCATACTTACCCTCCTGATCCCCAACATGGTGATCACGCCTACTGTGTCCACCACTCTGTAAAACCACCATATATTCTGCCTTCATTAGATAACTAGCAGGAAGATGCACAGGTCAGGACCAGCTCTGGAACTCAGATTCAATTTGTCAGCTGGTTGGGGAACAGAGTAGCTGAAAGGGGAAGAGAATGTATAATACAAGCTTTAAAAACCTCCGATCATATCACTTTTGAAAGGGAAATGTATAACTTCCTCTTTCTCTACAGTCAAAGTTCGCAGCCTTGGTCGTTAGGGTTAAATGTTATTGAAAGAGGCCAAGGCTAAATCAGCTTGCGTCTGGGGATTAAATCCAGGAAAGATGAATTGGGTGGGAGCGGTTCAGCAGTCCCATTTTTCCTCAATACTTTTCCTGTACCATTCAGGCCTAGCAGAACCCTCCATCTACCTCCTCCGAAGTCCTTTGTGGCTCGTAAAATCCGCCCCCAAAAAAGACAAAAGGTTAAATGAAACCGCGTTAACCACTTAAAAGTCCCTCGAAGCGGGGCCCATATACTCTGACTGTGGCCCAAGGAGGACTGGCCCCCGAAGTGCTGACAGCACTTAGCCCACGTTGCTTTGAAACTGGGCATAAGACGTGCTCCTGTATGGTGGGCCAATGGAGCTTAGCATAACTAACCATAATTGGATCATTCTGAGGGAGAGGGTCTCTGGAAGCAGGTTGAATAGAAAGAGTGGGAGCAGGCTGGTAAAGCAGGCTGGTAAAGCAGGCTGGTGTTAGAGGAAACCCTATCATGGTGGACCTCCCTCCGTTACCCAATATCTGGATCAAGTTTGGTTCCATTTTCCTCAAAATCGCAGCTGTTTTGTTTTTTCTCTAAATGACAACCCTGCTGCGATATCTGTGTTTAATGAATTTGTTCCACATCCATGAAGCACGAGGAGACAACTGGTCACATTGACATCAAATGTCTGTATTTGTCTGAATGTCTGAATAGATGTTCACATGGTCAACTGCTTCTATCTCTTACTTATTAGGATGGTTTTCCTTGAACCAGATTAAGCCTAGTCCTGGACTAGTAAACACTTTCAATGGAGATTCTCCATTCAGCATGTTTTTTAGTCCACAAACAGGCTTAATCTGGTTCCGGGTAACTGATCCTTCATGTTTCAAATCGTAACCTCAAAAGGCCCTGTATTTCTGTTGTGCTATTGTTTTCTATACAGTAAATCTCTAATTATTCTGTGGCCAGTGACAAATTGCTTTGCCCGAATGAATGTGGGACGTTTTCGTTCTTCCAGTGAATACTGCCCGTTTGGACTGCTGCAATGTAACGGTATAAATGACTGCTTCCTGGAGTTTGAAATCGAAAACGTAAAGATTAATCTTTCCAACTTTTTGTAATCGCCAAACAACAGGCCAAGAAAGTTGAGCCCCGTTACGTAAACTGCTGTGTCAGCTGTTGAAATCTTTCAAACAGCCTCTGTGTCAGCTATTCTGATATGAAAAGCCATTTCACAAGTGGATGCGTTAGCGCTCCAATGACGGGGGCTGAGCGAGAGATACATTTTCATTCCTGGATTTCAGATGAATCATATCACAGTTGATAGGCTCCTTTGTTTTGCAGGGAGAAGTGAACTTTAAAAGCATTTTAGAGTAAGTTTAGAGTGAATGTGTGCAACCTAGTCTGAACCCATTTCTCACGAGGACTAAGTCACTCAGCCAGTGGTCTTAGGTGAATCCCTAGTGCAATAATTGTGAAATAGTCAATATCAACAAAATGAAAATCAAAAATAGGTTGCCACGGTTACAGTTAAATTAGACACTTGTTCCGTTAGTAATAGCACACTCTACCTGACTCACTATTTCATTCTCACTTCCTCATTCTGAGACGAAAACAACACTAGATACTCACTTCCCTTGTGTCAGATGTGTGTTTGTGTCTTCTCTTAGCCAAGCCAGGAATCACACAGGGCGGTAAATATATGTAATTTAGCTAGCTGACGCTTTTATCCAAACCAATTACAGTACTGCGTGCATACATTTCCGTGTTGTTGGCAGCAGCTAGATTTGAACCCCCGTTCCTGATAGTGATGTGCTCTGTTCCCCTGTCTACCCGTCAGAGATCCGGAATGGGAATCTGAAGACCATCCTGGGACTCTTCTTCATCCTGTCTCGCTACAAGCAGCAGCAGCAGCAGCAGCAGCAGTACTACCAGTCCCTGGTAGAGCTTACACACCAGACCACCCTCAAAACGCAACCAGAGATGCAGTCCAGGTAGGCTCAGTTGTCCTCAATGGCGCCGGGTGAAGTTGGCGCTAGATGCTACATTTTGGATCAGTTTTGCATTTTCCTTAGTAATGGTTTACTAGTCACATTTGCAGCCACTATGCTGGTGTGTTATTTTGCTTCTGAACACATTTGATCTTGGGATATTTTGACTTTGGTGTGCGGTTCAAATTGAGCTTGTCTCGTCCAAACAGGTCCCTGCTATGTATTTTCACACCATTTGCATTTATTATGGATCCAAGGCAGCAGCTAATCTTCCTGGGGTCCAGCAAAATTAAGACAGTTGATATAATTTAAACATTACAATACAGTCAGAGATTTCACAACACACGGTGTGCCCTCAGGCCCCTGCTCCACCATATCTACAGTACTAAATCCATGTGTGTGCATAGTGCGTGTGTGTGTGTGTGTGTGTGTGTGTGTGTGTGTGTGTGTGTGTGTGTGTGTGTGTGTGTGTGTGTGTGTGTGTGTGTGTGTGTGTGTGTGTGTGTGTGTGTGTGTGTGTGTGTGTGTGTCGATGCCTATGTTTGTGTTGCTTCACAGTCCCGGTTCCATAAGGTGTTTTTTAAATCAAATTTTACTGCCTGCGTCAGTTACTTGATGTGGAATAGAGTTCCATGTAGTCATGACTCTATGTGGTACTGTGGAATAGAGTTCCATGTAGTCATGACTCTATGTGGTACTGTGGAATAGAGTTCCATGTAGTCATGACTCTATGTAGTACAGTGGAATAGAGTTCCATGTAGTCATGGCTCTATGTGGTACTGTGGAATAGAGTTCCATGTAGTCATGACTCTATGTGGTACTGTGGAATAGATTTTCATGTAGTCGTGGCTCTATGTGGTACTGTGGAATAGAGTTCCATGTAGTCATGGCTCTATGTAGTACTGTGGAATAGAGTTCCATGTAGTCATGACTCTATGTGGTACTGTGGAATAGAGTTCCATGTAGTCATGACTCTATGTGGTACTGTGGAATAGAGTTCCATGTAGTCATGACTCTATGTGGTACTGTGGAATAGAGTTCCATGTAGTCATGACTCTATGTGGTACAGTGGAATAGAGTTCCATGTAGTCATGGCTCTATGTGGTACTGTGGAATAGAGTTCCATGTAGTCATGACGCTATGTGGTACTGTGGAATAGAGTTCCATGTAGTCATGACTCTATGTGGTACTGTGGAATAGAGTTCCATGTGGTCATGACTCTATGTGGTACTGTGGAATAGAGTTCCATGTAGTCATGACTCTATGTGGTACTGTGGAATAGAGTTCCATGTAGTCATGGCTCTATGTAGTACTGTTGAATAGAGTTCCATGTAGTCATGGCTCTATGTAGTACTGTTGAATAGAGTTCCATGTAGTCATGGCTCTATGTAGTACTGTGTGCCTCCCAAGTCTGTTTTGGACTTGGGGACTGTGAAGAGACCTCTTGTGGCCTGTCTTGTGGGGTATGTATGGGTGTCCGAGCTGTGTGCCAGTAGTTTAGACATACATTTTACCATTTAATAAACAGATAGGAGTTAACAGAGGAACATTTCAACACATTGCAGAAGTAGACAGAAAGTGGACTCTGCCGCTGCCCACTAAGCAATAAAAACAGGAAGGGATCCAGGCCCATGTGATGTAAATAGACAGCCCAGCCTGAGAGAAGCATCTGAAGAGAGGTTTAAAGTGCCACAGATGGGTGGAATTCCCTTGGCGAGCTCAGGTTACACCTCCCAACCAGGCCCTGGTCTGGCCTGCTGCTGGTGTGTGGATGTATTCTGAGGTACCCGGTGTTGATCCTCTGGTCACTGTCAGGACTGCGGAACGCTAGAGAGGGAGAGAGGCAAGGAGGGGCAGAGTTTGAGAGGCTATAACTGAATAACTGAGTCTAGGGGTTTTAGCCTGGCTGTGGGTGGGAGGGGTACGCAGAGAGGCTATAACTGAATAACTGAGTCTAGGGGTTTTAGCCTGGCTGTGGGTGGGGGGGTACGCAGAGAGGCTATAACTGAATAACTGAGTCTAGGGGTTTTAGCCTGGCTGTGGGTGGGAGGGGTGCGCAGAGAGGCTATAACTGAATAACTGAGTCTAGGGGTTTTAGCCTGGCTGTGGGTGGGAGGGGTGCGCAGAGAGGCTATAACTGAATAACTGAGTCTAGGGGTTTTAGCCTGGCTGTGGGTGGGAGGGGTGCGCAGAGAGGCTATAACTGAATAACTGAGTCTAGGGGTTTTAGCCTGGCTGTGGGTGGGAGGGGTACGCAGAGAGGCTATAACTGAATAACTGAGTCTAGGGGTTTTAGCCTGGCTGTGGGTGGGAGGGGTGCGCAGAGAGGCTATAACTGAATAACTGAGTCTAGGGGTTTTAGCCTGGCTGTGGGTGGGAGGGGTGCGCAGAGAGGCTATAACTGAATAACTGAGTCTAGGGGTTTTAGCCTGGCTGTGTGTGGGAGGGGTACGCAGAGAGGCTATAACTGAATAACTGAGTCTAGGGGTTTTAGCCTGGCTGTGGGTGGTAGGGGTGCGCAGAGAGTCTATAACTGAATAACTGAGTCTAGGGGTTTTAGCCTGGCTGTGGGTGGGAGGGGTACGCAGAGAGGCTATAACTGAATAACTGAGTCTAGGGGTTTTAGCCTGGCTGTGGGTGGGAGGGGTGCGCAGAGAGGCTATAACTGAATAACTGAGTCTAGGGGTTTTAGCCTGGCTGTGGGTGGGAGGGTGCGCAGAGGCTATAACTGAATAACTGAGTCTAGGGGTTTTAGCCTGGCTGTGGGTGGGAGGGGTGCGCAGAGAGGCTATAACTGAATAACTGAGTCTAGGGGTTTTAGCCTGGCTGTGGGTGGGAGGGGTGCGCAGAGAGGCTATAACTGAATAACTGAGTCTAGGGGTTTTAGCCTGGCTGTGGGTGGGAGGGTGCGCAGAGAGGCTATAACTGAATAACTGAGTCTAGGGGTTTTAGCCTGGCTGTGGGTGGGAGGGGTGCGCAGAGAGGCTATAACTGAATAACTGAGTCTAGGGGTTTTAGCCTGGCTGTGGGTGGGAGGGGTGCGCAGAGAGGCTATAACTGAATAACTGAGTCTAGGGGTTTTAGCCTGGCTGTGGGTGGGAGGGGGTGCGCAGAGAGGCTATAACTGAATAACTGAGTCTAGGGGTTTTAGCCTGGCTGTGGGTGGGAGGGGTACGCAGAGAGGCTATAACTGAATAACTGAGTCTAGGGGTTTTAGCCTGGCTGTGGGTGGGAGGGTGCGCAGAGAGGCTATAACTGAATAACTGAGTCTAGGGGTTTTAGCCTGGCTGTGGGTGGGAGGGGTGCGCAGAGAGGCTATAACTGAATAACTGAGTCTAGGGGTTTTAGCCTGGCTGTGTGTGGGAGGGGTACGCAGAGAGGCTATAACTGAATAACTGAGTCTAGGGGTTTTAGCCTGGCTGTGGGTGGTAGGGGTGCGCAGAGAGTCTATAACTGAATAACTGAGTCTAGGGGTTTTAGCCTGGCTGTGGGTGGGAGGGGTACGCAGAGAGGCTATAACTGAATAACTGAGTCTAGGGGTTTTAGCCTGGCTGTGGGTGGGAGGGGTGCGCAGAGAGGCTATAACTGAATAACTGAGTCTAGGGGTTTTAGCCTGGCTGTGGGTGGGAGGGTGCGCAGAGAGGCTATAACTGAATAACTGAGTCTAGGGGTTTTAGCCTGGCTGTGGGTGGGAGGGGTGCGCAGAGGGCTATAACTGAATAACTGAGTCTAGGGGTTTTAGCCTGGCTGTGGGTGGGAGGGGTGCGCAGAGAGGCTATAACTGAATAACTGAGTCTAGGGGTTTTAGCCTGGCTGTGGGTGGGAGGGGTGCGCAGAGAGGCTATAACTGAATAACTGAGTCTAGGGGTTTTAGCCTGGCTGTGGGTGGGAGGGGTGCGCAGAGAGGCTATAACTGAATAACTGAGTCTAGGGGTTTAGCCTGGCTGTGTGTGGGAGGGTACGCAGAGAGGCTATAACTGAATAACTGAGTCTAGGGGTTTTAGCCTGGCTGTGGGTGGGAGGGGTGCGCAGAGAGGCTATAACTGAATAACTGAGTCTAGGGGTTTTAGCCTGGCTGTGGGTGGGAGGGGTGCGCAGAGAGGCTATAACTGAATAACTGAGTCTAGGGGTTTTAGCCTGGCTGTGGGTGGGAGGGGTGCGCAGAGAGGCTATAACTGAATAACTGAGTCTAGGGGTTTTAGCCTGGCTGTGGGTGGGAGGGGTGGGCAGAGAGGCTATAACTGAATAACTGAGTCTAGGGGTTTTAGCCTGGCTGTGGGTGGGAGGGGTGCGCAGAGAGGCTATAACTGAATAACTGAGTCTAGGGGTTTTAGCCTGGCTGTGGGTGGGAGGGGTACGCAGAGGCTATAACTGAATAACTGAGTCTAGGGGTTTTAGCCTGGCTGTGGGTGGGAGGGGTGCGCAGAGAGGCTATAACTGAATAACTGAGTCTAGGGGTTTTAGCCTGGCTGTGGGTGGGAGGGGTGCGCAGAGAGGCTATAACTGAATAACTGAGTCTAGGGTTTTAGCCTGGCTGTGTGTGGGAGGGGTACGCAGAGAGGCTATAACTGAATAACTGAGTCTAGGGGTTTTAGCCTGGCTGTGGGTGGTAGGGGTGCGCAGAGAGTCTATAACTGAATAACTGAGTCTAGGGGTTTTAGCCTGGCTGTGGGTGGGAGGGGTACGCAGAGAGGCTATAACTGAATAACTGAGTCTAGGGGTTTTAGCCTGGCTGTGGGTGGGAGGGGTGCGCAGAGAGGCTATAACTGAATAACTGAGTCTAGGGGTTTTAGCCTGGCTGTGGGTGGGAGGGTGCGCAGAGAGGCTATAACTGAATAACTGAGAGGGGTTTTAGCCTGGCTATAACTGAATAACTGAGTCTAGGGGTTTTAGCCTGGCTGTGGGTGGGAGGGGTGGGCAGAGAGGCTATAACTGAATAACTGAGTCTAGGGGTTTTAGCCTGGCTGTGGGTGGGAGGGGTGCGCAGAGAGGCTATAACTGAATAACTGAGTCTAGGGGTTTTAGCCTGGCTGTGGGTGGGAGGGGTGCGCAGAGAGGCTATAACTGAATAACTGAGTCTAGGGGTTTTAGCCTGGCTGTGGGTGGGAGGGGTGCGCAGAGAGGCTATAACTGAATAACTGAGTCTAGGGGTTTTAGCCTGGCTGTGGGTGGGAGGGCGCAGAGGCTATAACGAATAACTGAGTCTAGGGGTTTTAGCCTGGCTGTGTGTGGGATAACTGAATAACTGAGTCTAGGGGTTTTAGCCTGGCTGTGGGTGGTAGGGGTGCGCAGAGAGTCTATAACTGAATAACTGAGTCTAGGGGTTTTAGCCTGGCTGTGGGTGGGAGGGGTACGCAGAGAGGCTATAACTGAATAACTGAGTCTAGGGGTTTTAGCCTGGCTGTGGGTGGGAGGGGTGCGCAGAGAGGCTATAACTGAATAACTGAGTCTAGGGGTTTTAGCCTGGCTGTGGGTGGGAGGGTGCGCAGAGAGGCTATAACTGAATAACTGAGTCTAGGGGTTTTAGCCTGGCTGTGGGTGGGAGGGGGTGCGCAGAGGCTATAACTGAATAACTGAGTCTAGGGGTTTTAGCCTGGCTGTGGGTGGGAGGGTGCGCAGAGAGGCTATAACTGAATAACTGAGTCTAGGGGTTTTAGCCTGGCTGTGGGTGGGAGGGGTGCGCAGAGAGGCTATAACTGAATAACTGAGTCTAGGGGTTTTAGCCTGGCTGTGGGTGGGAGGGGTGCGCAGAGAGGCTATAACTGAATAACTGAGTCTAGGGGTTTTAGCCTGGCTGTGTGTGGGAGGGGTACGCAGAGAGGCTATAACTGAATAACTGAGTCTAGGGGTTTTAGCCTGGCTGTGGGTGGGAGGGGTGCGCAGAGAGGCTATAACTGAATAACTGAGTCTAGGGGTTTTAGCCTGGCTGTGGGTGGGAGGGGTGCGCAGAGAGGCTATAACTGAATAACTGAGTCTAGGGGTTTTAGCCTGGCTGTGGGTGGGAGGGGTGCGCAGAGAGGCTATAACTGAATAACTGAGTCTAGGGGTTTTAGCCTGGCTGTGGGTGGGAGGGGTGGGCAGAGAGGCTATAACTGAATAACTGAGTCTAGGGGTTATAGCCTGGCTGTGGGTGGGAGGGTGCGCAGAGAGGCTATAACTGAATAACTGAGTCTAGGGGTTTTAGCCTGGCTGTGTGTGGGAGGGGTACGCAGAGAGGCTATAACTGAATAACTGAGTCTAGGGGTTTTAGCCTGGCTGTGGGTGGGAGGGGTACGCAGAGGC
>NW_027008387.1:50648-88148 GCF_036934945.1 Oncorhynchus masou masou | reverse complement strand
ATGCACTGTAGGCTAGTGTAGTGCTAGCTCTTTCTACCAGTTCCACAGACCAGTAGCTAGTGATATAGCCCTGTGACCCTCTCTAACTTTAATTAAACCCCATCCGTTAACCTGACACTAATGCCTATTCACAATAGGGCCATCTGAAATATGAAACTCAGGGAGAAAATGGGAAAAGATCCAAGGCACGTTCATGATAAAAGATGAGAAAGGTTTGAGCAGAGTTGTTGCGCCCACGTTGCGGCTTCATCCTCTGGGAATGATGGCTTCCATTAATCATGGCACCGCGGCTATCTTCCCTACGTGAACCATTTACTTTACCCCTCACACAAAGGATTCTGGGAGGAGAGAGGATAGCGGAGTGAGTGGGGAGCATCGTTGGTTACGGGGTTTTTATTACGTCTCTGTCAGATGCCATACATACACCTTCCATTAACACAATAATATGAACAGGTAGATATAATGGGAAATTGCCCTGTGTGTGTTTTTGAAGCACTATGGTACTTCCCTAGCGCTTTGATTTTTTATTTTTTTTATTTAACCTTTATTTAACCAGGTAGGCTAGTTGAGAACAAGTTCTCATTTACAACTGCGACCTGGCCAAGATAAAGCATAGCAGTTAGACACATACAACAACTCAGAGTTACACATGGAATAAACAAACATAGTCAATAATACAGTAGGAAAAAAAGTCTATATACAGTGAGTGCAAATGAGGTAAGATAAGGGAGTTAAGGCAATAAACAGGCCATGGTGGCGAAGTCATTACAATATGGCATTTAAACACTGGAATGGTAGATGTGCAGAAGATGAATGTGCAAGTAGAGATACTGGGGTGCAAAGGAGGAAGATAAATAAATAAATACAGTATGGCGATGAGGTAGATAGATGGGCTGTTTACAGATGGGCTATATACAGGTGCAGTGATCTGTGAGCTGCTCTGACAGCTGGTGCTTAAAGCTAGTGAGGGAGATATGGGTCTCCAGCTTCAGTGATTTTTGCAGTTCGTTCCAGTCATTGGCAGCAGAGAACTGGAAGGAAAGGCAACCAAAGGAGGAATTGGCTTTGGGGGTGACCAGTGAGATATACCTGCTGGAGTGCGTGCTACGAGTGGGTGCTGCTATGGTGACCAGTGAGCTGAGATAAGGCGGGGCTTTACCTAGCAGAGACTTATAGATAACCTGTAGCCAGTGGGTTTGGCGACGAGTATGAAGCGAGGGCCAACCAACAAGAGCGTACAGGTTGCAAGGTGTGGGTAGTATATGGGGTTTTGGTGACAAAACAGATGGCACTGTGATAGACTGCATCCAATTTGTTGAGTAGAGTGTTGGAGGCTATTTTATAGATGACATCTCTGAAGTCGAGGATCGGTAGGATGGTCAGTTTGACGAGGGTATGTTTGGCAGCATGAGTGAAGGATGCTTTGTTGTGAAATAGGAAGTCGATTCTAGATTTAATTTTGGACTGGAGATGCTTGATGTGAGTCTGGAAGGAGAGTTTACAGTCTAACCAGACACCTAGGTATTTGTAGTTGTCCACATATTCTAAGTCAGAGCCGTCCAGAGTAGTGATGCTGGACGGGCGGGCAGGTGCGGGCAGTGATCGATTGAATAGCATGCATTTAGTTTTACTTGCATTTAAGAGCAGTTGGAGGCCACTAGGCTACCCTGGGGCGGCAGGGTAGCCTAGTGGTTAGAGCGTTGGACTAGTAACCGGAAGGTTGCGAGTTCAAACCCCCGAGCTGAAAAGGTTCAAATCTGTTGTTCTGCCCCTGAACAGGCAGTTAACTCACTGTTCCCAGGCCGTCATTGAAATTAAGAATTTGTTCTTAACTGACTTTCCTGGTTAAATAAAGGTAAAATAAAAAATTTAATTAAAACAGAAATTAATCATGGCACCGCGGCTATCTTCCCTACGTGAACCATTTACTTTACCCCTCACACAAAGGATTCTGGGAGGAGAGAGGATAGCGGAGTGAGTGGGGAGCATCGTTGGTTACGGGGTTTTTATTAAGATGCCATACATACACCTTCCATTAACACAATAATATGAACAGGTAGATATAATGGGAAATTGCCCTGTGTGTGTTTTTGAAGCACTATGGTACTTCCCTAGCGCTTTGATTTTTTATTTTTTTTATTTAACCTTTATTTAACCAGCTAGGCTAGTTGAGAACAAGTTCTCATTTACAACTGCGACCTGGCCAAGATAAAGCATAGCAGTTAGACACATACAACAACTCAGAGTTACACATGGAATAAACAAACATAGTCAATTGAAGCTTATCTGGAGGTTGGTTAACACATTGTCCAAAGAGGTGCCAGAAGTATACAGAATGGTGTCGTCTGCTTAGAGGTGGATCAGAGAATCACCAGCAGCAAGAGCGACATCATTGATGTATACAGAGAAGAGGGTCAGCCCAAGAATTTAACCCTGCGGCACCCCCATAGAGACTGCCAGAGGACCGGACAACAGGCCCTCCGATTTGACATACTGAATATCAGAGAAGTCGTTGGTGAACCAGGCAAGGCAATCATTTGAGAAACCAATGCTGTCAAGTCTGCCAATAAGAATGTGGTGATTGACAGAGTCGAAAGCCTTGGCCAGGTCAATGATGCTCTATGATACTTCCCTAGCTCATTGAAGCTCTATGGTACTTCCTTAGCTCATTGATGCACAATGGTACTTCCTTAGCTCATTGATGCTCAATGGTACTTCCCTAGTTCATTAAAGCTCTTTGGTACTTCCCTAGCTCATTGAAGCTCAATGGTCTTCCCTAGTTCATTAAAGCTCTATGGTACTTCCCTAGCTCATTGAAGCTCAATGGTACTTCCCTAGTTCATTGAAGCTCTATGGTACTTCCCTTGCTCATTGAAGCTCTATGGTACTTCCCTAGCTCTTTGATGCCCAATGGTACTTCCCTAGCTCATTGAAGCTCAATGGTACTTCACTGGCTCATTGAAGCTCAATGGTACTTCACTGGCTCATTGAAGCTCTGTGGTACTTCCCTAGCTCATTGAAGCTCTATGGTACTTATTTAGCTAATTGGTATACAGCAAAAGAAGAGCCATGCATAATGAATATCTCAGAGGTCAATTAGTAGCCACCCTTAACAGTGTTGTCAGAAACCGAATGTTTCTGGTTCTCAGGGATACAGAATTTTCAATCTAACATCCGTTTCCCCTAAAAAACGGAAGTGGGGAATCCGCCCAGGTGCTTTTCTTCGTCTGCCTTGTTTGGTTAATTAGTAGCCAACAATGACTTGGCACCTCCTCAAAATCAAATCAAAGCCGTGTTAATTTACTAGGAAGAGAGAGCGTCCACAGTTACGACTTAAGACAGTCAGTTTGACTAAAACTCATTATAGTTGGGGGTAATTTGAACAGGAGCACTACGCTACACCAAATGATCGTTATCACTTTCATTGGGAGTTGGGAGTTCATTGGGAGGCCAACCATGCATTGATAAGTGTATGGCTCTGGGTTGCCCAGTTTTAATCTAAGATAAGATCTTTTCAGTAGCCCTAATGAAACCAACTGAGCAATAATGTCTAATAAATTATTTATTTATTCTGTAAAATGGAATACTTTCTCATCACAAGTGGCACCAAAACCTCCCTCTCCCAACTTCCTTCCATCTGTCCTTCCTTTTCCTGTCTCTCTCCCATCTGGGAGGAAGTGACCTGTGAACCATAAAGATGACCTGAATATTTATATCTTATAAGCATATTCAGAAATCCAATCTAAATGCTTTTGATAATCTGCATATCCCTTCTGTTGCTTCTGTAAAACTGCGCTAATTTTGCCCTTGAAAACCTCAGTTATTTTATTCCGATAATTATTGAGTGTGCCAATTTACCCAGCATGCATTTAGTGTTCAGTCTAGTCTTCATTTACATTCCAAGGCAACTGGCACTGGGACTGGGTATCACTCACCTCTTATGGGTGGGTTTATTGGCCCTCATCTCTTCCACTAGCCTAAAACTAAATAACTAACAAACAGATAAACACAGAGGACATGTCCTGACTGTCGGGCAAGATCAGGTAACTCTAGATGACCAATGACATTGTTTATTCAGAAACCTGTGTGTTTTGTTTGTTTGTGATGACAGTAAAGGCCAGGGAGGTCAGCTTTCCTGAGTCCACTCTGGCGTTGTTAGGAGTCTTAGTGGGTCAGCTTTGGGAATTAGGCTACAGTATTGCATGTGTGATTTACAGAGTACAGTCGTGGCCAAAAGTTTTGAGAATGACACAAATATTAATTTCCACAAAGTTTGCTGCTTCAGTGTCTTTAGATATTTTTGTCAGATGTTACTATGGAATACTGAAGTATAATTACAAGTGTCAAAGACTTTTATTGACAATTACATGAAGTTGATGCAAAAAGTCAATATTTGCAGGGTTGACCCTTCTTTTTCAAGACCTTTGCAATCCGCCCTGACATGCTGTCAATTAACTTCTGGGCCACATCCTGACTGGTGGCAGCCCATTCTCACATAATAAATGCTTGGAGTTTGTCAGAATTTGTGGATTTTGGTTTGTCCACCTGCCTCTTGAGGATTGACCACAAATTCTCAATTGGATTAAGGTCTGGGGAGTTTCCTGGCCATGGACCAAAAATATGGATGTTTTGTTCCCGAGCCACTTAGTTATCACTTTTGCCTTATGGCAAGGTGCTCCATCGTGCTGGAAAAGGCATTGTTCGTCACCAAACTGTTCCTGGATGGTTGGGAGAAGTTGCTCTCAGAGGATGTGTTGGTACCATTCTTTATTCATGGCTGTGTTCTTAGGCAAAATTGTGAGTGAGCCCACTCCCTTGGCTGAGAAGCAAACCCACACATGAATGGTCTCAGGATGCTTAACTGTTGGCATGACACAGGACTGATGGTAGTGCTCACCTTGTCTTCTCCGGACAAGCTTTTTTTCCAGATGCCCCAAACAATCGGAAAGGGGATTCATCAGAGAAAATGACTTTACCCCAGTCCTCAGCAGTCCAATCCCTGTACCTTTCCAGAATATCAGTCTGTCCCTAATGTTTTTTTTGTGGAGAGAAGTGGCTTCTTTGCTGCCCTTCTTGACACCATGCCATCCTCCAAAAGTGTTTGCCTCACTGTGCGTGCCGATGCACTCACACCTGCCTGTTGTCATTCCTGAGCAAGCTCTGTGCTGGTGGTGCCCCGATCCCGCAGTGAATCAACTTTAGGAGATGGTCCTGGTGCTTGCTGGACTTTCTTGGGCACTCTGAAGCCTTCTTCACAACAATTGAACCGCTCTCCTTGAAGTTCTTGATGATCTGATAAATGGTTGATTTAGGTGCAATCTTACTGGCAGCAATATCCTTGCCTGTGAAGCCCTTTTTGTGCAAAGCAATGATGACGTCACGTGTTTCCTTGCAGGTAACCATGTTTGACAGAGGAAGAAGATTCCACGCACCACCCTCCGTTTGAAGCTTCCAGTATGTTATTCAAAGTAAATCAGCATGACAGAGTGATCTCCAGCCTTGTTCTCGTCAACACTCACACCTGTGTTAACGAAAGAATCACTGACATGATGTCAGCTGGTCCTTTTGTGGCAGGGCTGAAGTGCAGTGGAAATGTTTTTTGGGGGGGGTATTCAGTTCATTTGCATGGCAAAGAGGGACTTTGCAATTCATCTGATCACTCTTCATAACATTCTGGAGTATATGCAACTTGCCATCACACAAACTGAGGCAGCAGACTTTGTGAAAATTCATATTTGTGTCATTCTCAAAACGTTTGGCCACGACTTCACAGGAGACCTTCTTCCCTTATACTGTAGACATGAATAACCTGCTTCACACTGGACTGACTGACAGTCCACCACAACCACAGGAGGCTGTTGAGGGGAGAACAGCTCATAATAATGGCCGGAACAGAGAAAATGGAATGTCAACAAACACCTGGAAACCATGTGTTTCATGTATTTGATACCATTCTACTGGTTCCGTTCCAGCCATTACCATGAGCCTGTTCTCCTCAATTAAGGTGTCACCAACCTCCTGTGGTCCACAACATACCCAAGGGTCTCTTGATTATCAAAGGGTGCACAGCATGTAAAGTCATCAAGTAGTAAAAATACTCTTTAATATGGGGAGGACGGGCTCGTGGTAATTGCAGAAGCGGAATCAGTGGAATGGTATCAAATACATCAAACACATCCATCTGTTTGATGCCATTCCACTGATTCCGCTTCTGCAATTACCACGAGCCCGTCCTCCGGCCATTATGATGAGCCGTCCTTACCTCTGCAGCCTCCACTGAAACATAGATATACAAAACCTAGAATGGTGTAGCAGTACATATTTTTCTGGACAGGGAAACTGTCGCATTGCTCTTAGTTGAGCATCATGGTCATGTCCACCCAGGTGCGAACCTCGGCGACTCCGGTGTACACAGAGGGGGTAGAGGTAGAGCAACCACTGCTGCCCCAGAACACAATACCGACCAGGCTCCACACCTTGTTCTTCTCACAGACCAGGGGGCCACCGGAGTCCCCCATGCAGGAGGAAACACCTTTACCACCAGCACAGATCATTTCATGAATCATGTTTCCTCTTGCACTCCTCCTCAGACAGGTGGGGCATAGCACCCTGCTGCAGTTTTGTTGGGGTAATTGGCAGGCTGGTAGCTGCTCATGCACAAGCCGGAAGTCACACAGGTCACATCTTCGTAGGAAGCCAGACACACGGGGGACACTTTGGCGCTCAGGGTGGTGGGGGTGGCCAGCTTGATCAAGATGACGTCATTTTTGATGGTGCTGGGTTCCACCTGGGGTGGGTGAACACTTTAGCGGGCTTCAGGATCTGGATGGCCTCATTGCTCATGAGCATGTCGTGCTCGCCGGTGGGAGGTCTTGACATCGCAGTGAGCAGCAGTCACTACCTAGTACTCGTTTGTCAGGGAAACTCCACAGAAGTGGGTGCCAGATTGCTGCAGGGACACCTGCCAGGGCCAGGAGTGGGGCACAGCCTCCTCACTATTGATGATGCGGCCAAAGCCACGGGAGAGATGGCGAGACAGGAGACGAACCAGAGAAAAGCCATTGTGACAGTCTAGAAGACAAATAGTATCTCTATCTCCAAACCCCATCCATCTGTAGCCAATCAGAGACTGTGGTGTGTCCAACCCTCCCAAAAGCCGAGGGTAGCCATGGTAGAATATTAACATCAAGGATGTCATCCAGCTGGAACCAGTCTGATGAGTTGGGACTCCAGACTGATAAAATTGTAAACTCAGCAATCAGGCTGGTTCTACAATGCTAGGGGGATGTCCAGCTGCTTGTCAATGCTGGGCAATCAAAGAGTTCTCAGTCAAGTACCAGGAGGGCGAGACTCTGCTCAAAACGGCCTCTTATCCTAGCTTAATGCTAATATAACAAAAACTTTTTTTTAATCAGATTTTTACATTTTTGATTATTGTGTGCTTGTTGATATTTACTGAATTTATTGAAAAGAACTAGGAACATAAGCATGGACTACTGTAGGTAGCTATGTTAGCTAGCAACATATATTTTGAAAAGCTAGGCACATGCCAAAACTTAGCTGTCGAGCTGGCTGTGAAGATGGTTAACGAGCTAGCGGAAGCTAATGACATGACTGATGCCAACAAGCTAAGCGAGATAGATAGTTAACGTATAATGCATTATGCTCTCTGGCCTTATACCAAGTAGTATAAGATACTAATAAGTGTATTATAAGGCATTATAAATGCATTTGTAAGGCCTTATATGTATCCCTCATTGAAAGTGTTACCAGTCAGTATTTAGCTTTGATCAATAGGCCTATCCTATATGCGTAGTACTATTGCATAGGTTTTTACTTACTATTTTGTCAAGTTGAGTTTAGTTGCTGCCTATGTAGATTGCTTCAGTCTGCAATTTAACTTAAGGATCTGCCCCTTTTTTCAATTTTGGCCAAAACTGGCATTCCCAAATCTAACTGCCTGTAGCTCAGGACCTGAAGCAAGGATATGCATATTCTTGAACCATTTGAAAGGAAACACTGATGTTTGTGGAAATGTGAAATGAATGTTGGAGAATATAACACATTAGATCTGGTAAAAAATAATACAAAGACAAAAACCATGCATTTTATTGTATTTTTCTGTACATTTTGTGCCATCTTTGAAATTCAAGAGAAAGGCCATAATGTATTTATCCAGCCCAGACGCAAATTAGATTTTGGCCACTAGATGGCAGTTGTGTATGTGCAAAGTTTTAGACTGATCCAATGAACCATTGCATTTATGTTCAAACTTTTCTAACACGACTGCCCAAATGTGCCTAATTGGTTTATTAATAACTTTTCAAGTTCATAACTGTGCGCTCTCCTCAAACAATAGCATGATATTCTTTCACTGTAATAGCTACTGTAAATTGGACAGTGCAGTTAGATTAACAAGAATTTAAGCTTTCGGCCAATATCAGATATGTCTTATGTCCTGGGAAATGTTCTTGTTAGTGACAACCTCATGCTAATTGCATTAGCCTACATTAGCTCAACCGTCCCGCGGGGGACCCACCGATCCTGTAGAGGTTACGACTCTGAGGTTTTTTGTGGTAATGTTTCAAAATGACTACATGTAATGCTATGAGCATTTCTGTCTTTTCATGAGGCTAGTTTGTCAGTGCAGCGACAGTGTGAGTTGGTCCTTTGTCCGAGCGTGTATGTGTGTATTAATGCATGTGTCGGCAGGTATGTGTGTGGCTGTGCATTTATTCTCTTCCTCAAGTGTGCAGCGATTTCTACAGTCACACACAGCAGATACATCACAACATATGCATCTCGCTCTAAATGAGTATAACATCCTGGCGTTTTAAAGAAACTTTCTACTTTTCACATACTATAAAACGTATTTTCACACATCCAAAATGCTGACTAGAACGCAAATATGGGTATGGGTATTCAGACACGGTCTGCGTCTTTACTTTGGATAGAAAGGTAGAGCGAGAAATGGAATGAACACTTCCTGATTAGCCTCGTTAAAATGGCACATATGTGACTGTTGCAAACCAAACGCTAGGCTAGATGCAAGGTTAGGTCATGCCTTAATAGAAGCTTATTGCTTTTCTTTTGTCATTTGCTGTGGCATATCAAGAATAGCGTCATGAAACTTTCAGATAGAACAGTAACAAGTATGTTTGCATCATACCCTTGGAATATCGATGATATACACACAGTTGGAATGCTGTTTCAATCAGCATCCAGGACCAAAATACCCGGTTTATAATAGCCCTTATACACTTGGTTTAAAGTTTTGTCAATGATTCCATGCTACTGTAGCTTTTTATTTATTTATTTTAAAATTTTAAAATCCGAAGCATACAATATACTTGCAGTGAAGCCGCTCAACAACTCCATCATCCAACAGACTCCCATTTAGAGCGACACACAGAAGCATCCAGGGTCAATGCCCTGCTCAAGGGCACGTTGACAGATCTCCCACTAGGCCAAAAAACGTGAACCCGAACCCTCCAAGAACCCCCCCCCCCCCCCACAGTTCCCCAATAGCTGTCCCTCAACCATTCGAGACCCCTAACGCTAGCAGTAGATTCAGTCAGCGGTAACCCGACTGTGGTAACACTTTACATTAAGTTCCTCTCGTGTACTAAAATATTATGTTGTGAATGTAGTAATCATACAATTACTGCACAATAATATTTTTTATGTTCAAGTATGTTTATTGAATGTCATGTTCAGACCAATGTGTGGCAATCTCAGTCTTGGTAGCTAATGTTAAGGTGTTGTACATTACATAGTAATATATAGAATGACATAGCAATACATAGTATGACATTACAATGCATAAAATGACATAGCAATATACAGGATGACAGGGATGCTGCAGCATGTCTCTTAGTTGGCGGCCAGGGTCTGGTCCACCCAGGAACGGAGCTCGGTGACGCGGGCGTACACAGCGGGGGTAGTGGTGGAGCAACGGCTGCTGCCCCAGGACACAATACCGACCAGGGTCCAGACGTTGTCCTTCTCACAGACCAGGGGACCACCGGAGTCACCCATACAGGAGGTAGCACCAGCACCACCGGCACAGATCATGACGTCGGAGATGCTGCTCCCCCAGTGCTCCTTGCACTGCTCGTTGGACAGCAGGGGCAGAGCAGCCTGCTGCAGCTGGTTAGGGGTGTTGATAGCATTGTAGCGCAGCAGACCCCAGCCGGAGGTCACACAGGTCATGCCAGGTGCAAAGACGTCGGCGGTCTCAGCCAGGCACACCGGGGACACATTGGTGTTCAGGACAGCAGGGGTGGACAGCTTGATCAGGGCGATATCGTTGTTGATGGTACTGGGGTTCCACTTGGGGTGGGTGAACACCTGTGGGTGAGGAGAGGGGGTGCGGTGGGTTGAGGGAGAGAAGGGACAGTTAGAACTGAAACCTTTATGAAATGGAGAGTTCAGGTAGGACTACAGGACGTCGTTGCTCCGACGGATCACTGATCGGATCAGCTGAGCTGGCGGGGGATAGGCTGATCCTAGAGCAGCGCCTGAGGGGAACTTCTACCCAGAGCTATAGAGGAGGATGTGTGACTGTGCTGTACCTTAGCGGGCTTCAGGATCTGGATGTCCTCAGCGTTGTTGCCGCTGCCCCTCTTGTGCTCTCCAACGATCACGCGGTGGTAGGTAGCGACGTTGCAGTGAGCGGCGGTGACCACCCAGTTCTCGTTGATCAGGGATCCCCCACAGAAGTGGAAGCCGCTGGTCTGCTGCAGAGATACCTGCCAGGGCCAGGAGTGGGGCACAGCCTCCTCACCATTAACGATGCGGGCATAGCCAGACACCACGGGCTTGATGGCGGGGATGCCGCAGCCTGGTTACAAGAAAATATTTTGTAAACACTTAGCTCGTCATGTTTAAATGCTCTGTTTAATGAAACATACTCAACCATGGGCATCCAACGTACGGAAGTGTTTCCAAATAACATCACCAAGTGCTATCAATGTAGCAGTAGCACATAATGAGAACAGTAGTGGTCCAAGACCAGAGCCTTGAGGCACTCCACATCTTACTTTTACACTTTTAGCATTAAAACAAGGGTTAAGGGTTAAATCAAGGAGGTAACACTGTAGGTAAAGAGAAGGTGTGAATACTCACCGTAGGCGGCGCTGATGAAGGCGAGACAGGACACGAACCAGAGGAAAGTCATTGTGAGAATGTGACAGTCTAGTGGACTGGGGACCATATTTATTCCCAAACCCCACCTGTCTATAACCAATGGGAGACCGAGGTGTGTCCACCTCACTTGAAAATTGAGGGTAACCATGGTAGAATATTAACCTCGAGGGGAATGATGTATCCAGCTGCTTATCGACGCTGTGCGATCAGACTGTTCTCAGCCATGTAATAGGAGGTTTAGAGCAGTTATCGAAACATGACCTTGAGTGCTCTCAGAAACTGTGCTCCAAACGGCCTCTTACCATCAGAGGGAAAGGCCCCCTTCCCACTCAACCCTATTACAATGACATTTTAGTATTTTTTTAGCAGACGCTCTTATCCAGAGCAACTTGCAGTTTGTGCATTCATCTTAAGATAGCTAGGTGAGACAACCACATCTCACGGTCATAGTAAGCACAGTGTCCTCAATAAAGCAGCTATCAGCAAAGTCCCTGCTAGTAAGACAGTGACAAGTGTGAGTGTTAGCGCAAGAAAGACAACCTCTCCTCCCCCTCATCTTGTAGTACATCTCCCAGGGTTCATTGAGACATAGGAAGCAGTTTGAACACTTTGTAAGATAAACCATTACATATAGTATGTGGAACATGTTGTTTCTTTAGGAAATGGTCATTGGAGTATTTAGATCAATGGTTGACTGTTGACTGTTATTCGATATACTGTATCCAACGTCATTTTAAATGTATTTTCAAACCAGAGATGTACATGTATAGCTCTGTATAGTGCTAGAGAAGGTTTTAGCTAACAGTTTTAACACCTTATATGCAACCCTTTTATACAGTGTTGTGTAAAATTCATATTGCATGATCATGAATGAATTTGAGTCTCATGTAGAATCATTTGGTATTTTCTTGTTATTTTTCTCATTTTGTAGTGATGTGACCCTATTTCCTACATGTGTCCTTGGTTGAACTGATAACACATGTCCATTCCCTCTCCACTGGAAAAAACACACCTGCAATTCAAAACCCCAGATAACAAATCTCTAGGGTCCCTTTCACTATGTGTTCCTCTTGTTTTAGTCTTTTGACTTATATCACTAAACATTATTACATACTAAAACCACTTTGTCCTCGATCCTTACACCTCTATCAGGCTAACATAATGTTACCTATTGCTATCAGGCTAACATAATGTTGCCTATTGCTATCAGGCTAACATAATGTTACCTATTGCTATCAGGCTAACATAATGTTACCTATTGCTATCAGGCTACCTTAATGTTGCCTATTGCTATCAGGCTAACATAATGTTACCTATTGCTATCAGGCTAACATAATTTTGCCTATTGCTATCAGGCTAACATAATGTTACCTATTGCTATCAGGCTAACATAATGTTACCTATTGCTATCAGGCTAACATAATGTTGCCTATTGCTATCAGGCTAACATAATGTTGCCTATTGCTATCAGGCTAACATAATGTTACCTATTGCTATCAGGCTAACATAATGTTGCCTATTGCTATCAGGAAAACATAATGTTGCCTATTGCTATCAGGCTAACATAATGTTGCCTATTGCTATCAGGCTAACATAATGTTGCCTATTGCTATCAGGCTAACATAATGTTACCTATTGCTATCAGGCTAACATAATGTTACATATCACTGTTAATGTTTTGTTGTGCTATGCATCTCAGCAATTGAGTTGTAAAGTGTAAAGTGACCCAATGGAACTTAGTGTAAAGTGACCCAATGGAACTTAGTGTAAAGTGACCCAATGGAACTTAGTGTAAAGTGACCCAATGGAACTTAATGTAAAGTGTGACCCAATGGAACTTAGTGTAAAGTGTGATCCAATGTAACTTAATGTAAAGTGTGACCCAATGGAACTTAGTGTAAAGGGTGACCCAATGGAAATTAGTGTAAAGTGACCCAATGGAACTTAGTGTAAAGTGACCCAATGGAACTTAGTGTAAAGTGACCCAATGGAACTTAGTGTAAAGTGACCCAATGGGACTTAATGTAAAGTGTGACCCAATGGAACTTAGTGTAAAGTGTGATCCAATGTAACTTAATGTAAAGTGTGACCCAATGGAACTTAGTGTAACGTGTGACCCAATGGAACTTAGTGTAAAGTGCGACCCAATGGAACTTAGTGTAAAGTGTGACCCAATGGAACTTAGTGTAAAGTGTGACCCAATGGAACTTAGTGTAAAGTGTGATCCAATGGAACTTAGTGTAAAGTGTGACCCAATGGAACTTAGTGTAAAGTGTGACCCAATGGAACTTAATGTAAAGTGACCCAATGGAACTTAGTGTAAAGTGACCCAATGGAACTTAGTGTAAAGTGACCCAATGGAACTTAGTGTAAAGTGTGACCCAATGGAACTTAGTGTAAAGTGTGACCCCAAAGGCCAAAGCGTTGTATCTCTGCTGTGCTCCCACCAGGCAGTCCTCAATAGACCTGTATAGTGGGGTTGATGAAGCTTGGCAAGACCACATGCTTTCAGAGCCACTCACCCCGACCACCTGGCTTTTACCCTGATTTACTGGGTGTTCACTATGATTAAAGCAGTCCTTTTGTTCATTAAACACCCTTTTGTTTTCTTTGTGTCCGTCGCGAGTTCCCTAACTATTTCCTGTCGAATGCCAGCAGAGGCCAAGCGAGGCGGTAACCACCAGCCTCGCCGTTAATTCTCTCAACATGACTAAGAATGAGTGTCCCATTGTAAACTATGACTTTGCCTGGAGGAGTTTCCTACACCACTTCCTCTGTAGGGTTTTTAATTCACTTTTGTTAATTAAGAATGTGTTTTTATTTCTGAAGTTAAAACTGTTTTTTTGAGGGAGATCAGTCAAGATTCAGTAGGAGATTACGTTGAAGTGGCACATTATGGTGAGGGAGAGTTGCTTTACAGTTAAAGGCTAATTGAAGCCGTTACATGCTTCAAAAACATGTGGTTATAATATAGTAATATAATGGTAATAATATAGTAATATAATGATAATAATATTATATAGTAAAATAATGGTAATAATATAATAATATAATGGTAATAGTATAGTAATATAATGGTAATAGTATAGTAATATAATGGTAATAGTATAGTAATATAATGGTAATCATATAGTCATATAATGGTAATAATAGTCATATAATGGTAATAATATAATAAAGTAATATAATGGTAATAATAGTCATATAATGGTAATAATATAATATAGTCATATAATGGTAATCATAAATGCCATGTAGCAGACACTTTTATCCAAAGTGACTTCGTCATGCTTGCAAACATTTTTCGAGCAGGTGGTTCCGGGAATTGAACCCACTATCACTATCCAGGAATTGCGTAGGGGTGGCAGGTAGCCTAGTGGTTAGAGCATTGGGCCAGTAACCGAAAGGTTGCTAGATCGAATCCCTGAGCTGACAAGATAAAAAAATATGTAATTCTGCCCCTGAACAAGGCAGTTAACCCACTGTTTTAGGCCGTCATTGTAAATCAAAATGTATTCTTAATTGACTTGCCTAGTTAAATAAAATAAAAAATTAAAATAATAAATTCCAAGCTCTACCAATTGAGCTACAGAGGACATACACATGAAACGTGTGTCCCGTCACGTGAACCGCAGTACGGGTTCACACTATGTGCTTCTTTCACTAGGGCTTGTGTTGTTAGTTACTGTCTCTGTCTCGCGCAATGCTCTCCTCTGACTCTCTCCTTATTGCATTAGATGATGTCTCAAAGATGCTACAGTTGAAAGAGTCCAGAGAGCTGTTCACCTCATTCCTTCACTAAGTCTGTGTCTCTCCCTGCTCTCTCCACAGTCTCACTGCGCGGTATGGTAGCCCCCCGGGTCACAGCGGAATAGGAGCAGCACCACAGAAGAAAAACACAAGGTATGACTCTCACATGGCTAACTTTCCTTCACCTTCTTTCAGTTCATGTCGACATGAATGACACATTATGTACTTTACTGTACAACCTCTTCAATTCATAATAATCTACTTGTGAAAATCTTGGCACAAGGAAGTTGTTACATTTGGTTTGGTTGTGCATCTATCTTAGAGGATTTCGTAATGGAATACTTTGTGTTGTCTATTCTCTGATGCCAAACTAACATCGGCACTTGGCGATCCCAGGCATCAGTGACGTGCGCGGGCCATTAAACTCAAGCCGATGTGGATTAGGGGCCATTTTACCGAACGCTGCATTGAACAGAGTGACTTGCTGTGGTGGCTTCCAGACAGTTCCAGGCTCCTATACTTCACCGCTTGTCTGGCTCCCAGAGCATTTGTTTCTCCTTAGACGGTTGTGGCTGGTGGGAACCAGCCTGCTGGCAAATTACTTCACGCAAACCCCGCCAAGCTATGTGAAATATGTGCTGGATTGCATTGACAAGCCTATGGGTGGTATTCCCCTTCACAGTATTGACAAGCCTATGGGTGGTATTCCCCTTCACAGTATTGACAAGCCTATGGGTGGTATTCCCCTTCACAGTATTGACAAGCCTATGGGTGGTATTCCCCTTCACAGTATTGACAAGCCTATGGGTGGTATTCCCCTTCACAGTATTGACAAGCCTATGGGTGGTATTCCCCTTCACAGTATTGACAACCCGTCAGCTGGTGTTGTTGCTGAATAGCCGTGTACAAGCTGCTTTGCTCTCGAACACAGCTGTTAACTAAGGGAATATATATTCCATTTTTACACATGTATCAGAGAAAGCGGGGATTGTAAATTGTACTGTAAATTTGAGTCTGGTTGTAATGTGTGTGTGTGTGTAGGTGTCTGGTCTTAGTATTTTGTGTTTTCTTTATTTATTTGGTCAGGCCAGGGTGTGACATGGGTTTTGGTATGTGGTGTGTTTTGTCTTGGGGTTTTTCATAGGTATTGAGATTGTGGCTTACATTTACATTTACATTTAAGTCATTTAGCAGACGCTCTTATCCAGAGCGACTTACAAATTGGTGAATTCACCTTCTGCCATCCAGTGGAACAGCCACTTTACAATAGTGCATCTAAATCATTAAGGGGGGGGGGGGGTGAGAAGGATTACTTATCCTATCCTAGGTATTCCTTGAAGAGGTGGGGTTTCAGGTGTCTCCGGAAGGTGGTGATTGACTCCGCTGTCCTGGCGTCGTGAGGGAGTTTGTTCCACCATTGGGGTGCCAGAGCAGCGAACAGTTTTGACTGGGCTGAGCGGGAACTGTACTTCCTCAATGGTAGGGAGGCGAGCAGGCCAGAGGTGGATGAACGCAGTGCCCTTGCTTGGGTGTAGGGCCTGATCAGAGCCTGGAGGTACTGCGGTGCCGTTCCCCTCACAGCTCCGTAGGCAAGCACCATGGTCTTGTAGCGGATGCGAGCTTCAACTGGAAGCCAGTGGAGAGAGCGGAGGAGCGGGGTGACGTGAGAGAACTTGGGAAGGTTGAACACCAGACGGGCTGCGGCGTTCTGGATGAGTTGTAGGGGTTTAATGGCACAGGCAGGGAGCCCAGCCAACAGCGAGTTGCAGTAATCCAGACGGGAGATGACAAGTGCCTGGATTAGGACCTGCGCCGCTTCCTGTGTGAGGCAGGGTCGTACTCTGCGGATGTTGTAGAGCATGAACCTACAGGAACGGGCCACCGCCATGATGTTGGTTGAGAACGACAGGGTGTTGTCCAGGATCACGCCAAGGTTCTTAGCGCTCTGGGAGGAGGACACAATGGAGTTGTCAACCGTGATGGCGAGATCATGGAACGGGCAGTCCTTCCCCGGGAGGAAGAGCAGCTCCGTCTTGCCGAGGTTCAGCTTGAGGTGATGATCCGTCATCCACACTGATATGTCTGCCAGACATGCAGAGATGCGATTCGCCACCTGGTCATCAGAAGGGGGAAAGGAGAAGATTAATTGTGTGTCGTCTGCATAGCAATGATAGGAGAGACCATGTGAGGTTATGACAGAGCCAAGTGACTTGGTGTATAGCGAGAATAGGAGAGGGCCTAGAACAGAGCCCTGGGGGACACCAGTGGTGAGAGCGCGTGGCGAGGAGACAGATTCTCGCCACGCCACCTGGTAGGAGCGACCTGTCAGGTAGGACGCAATCCAAGCGTGGGCCGCGCCGGAGATGCCCAACTCGGAGAGGGTGGAGAGGAGGATCTGATGGTTCACAGTATCGAAGGCAGCCGATAGGTCTAGAAGGATGAGAGCAGAGGAGAGAGAGTTAGCTTTAGCAGTGCGGAGCGCCTCCGTGATGCAGAGAAGAGCAGTCTCAGTTGAATGACTAGTCTTGAAACCTGACTGATTTGGATCAAGAAGGTCATTCTGAGAGAGATAGCGGGAGAGCTGGCCAAGGACGGCACGTTCAAGAGTTTTGGAGAGAAAAGAAAGAAGGGATACTGGTCTGTAGTTGTTGACATCGGAGGGGTCGAGTGTAGGTTTCTTCAGAAGGGGTGCAACTCTCGCTCTCTTGAAGACGGAAGGGACGTAGCCAGCGGTCAGGGATGAGTTGATGAGCGAGGTGAGGTAAGGGAGAAGGTCCCCGGAAATGGTCTGGAGGAGAGAGGAGGGGATAGGGTCGAGCGGGCAGGTTGTTGGGCGGCCGGCCGTCACAAGAAGCGAGATTTCATCTGGAGAGAGAGGGAGAAAGAGGTCAGAGCACAGGGTAGGGCAGTGTGAGCAGAACCAGCGGTGTCGTTTGACTTAGCAAACGAGGATCGGATGTCGTCGACCTTCTTTTCAAAATGGTTGACGAAGTCATCTGCAGAGAGGGAGGAGGGGGGAGGGGGAGGAGGATTCAGGAGGGAGGAGAAGGTGGCAAAGAGCTTCCTAGGGTTAGAGGCAGATGCTTGGAATTTAGAGTGGTAGAAAGTGGCTTTAGCAGCAGAGACAGAGGAGGAAAATGTAGAGAGGAGGGAGTGAAAGGATGCCAGGTCCGCAGGAGGCGAGTTTTCCTCCATTTCCGCTCGGCTGCCCGGAGCTCTGTTCTGTGAGCTCGCAATGAGTCATCGAGCCACGGAGCGGGAGGGGAGGACCGAGCCGGCCTGGAGGATAGGGGACATAGAGAGTCAAAGGATGCAGAAAGGGAAGAGAGGAGGGTTGAGGAGGCAGAGTCAGGAGAAAGGTTGGAGAAGGTATGAGCAGAGGGAAGAGATGAAAGGATGGAAGAGGAAAGAGTAGCGGGGGAGAGAGAGCGAAGGTTGGGACGGCGCGATACCATCCGAGTAGGGGCAGTGTGGGAAGTGTTGGATGAGAGCGAGAGGGAAAAGGATACAAGGTAGTGGTCGGAGACTTGGAGGGGAGTTGCAGTGAGGTTAGTGGAAGAACAGCATCTAGTAAAGATGAGGTCGAGCGTATTGCCTGCCTTGTGAGTAGGGGGAAGGTGAGAGGGTGAGGTCAAAAGAGGAGAGGAGTGGAAAGAAGGAGGCAGAGAGGAATGAGTCAAAGGTAGACGTGGGGAGGTTAAAGTCGCCCAGGACTGTGAGAGGTGAGCCGTCCTCAGGAAAGGAGCTTATCAAGGCATCAAGCTCATTGATGAACTCTCCGAGGAACCTGGAGGGCGATAAATGATAAGAATGTTAAGCTTGAAAGGGCTGGTAACTGTGACAGCATGGAATTCAAAGGAGGCGATAGATAGATGGGTAAGGGGAGAGAGAGAGAATGACCACTTGGGAGAGATGAGGATCCCGGTGCCACCACCCCGCTGACCAGAAGCTCTCGGGGTGTGCGAGAACACGTGGGCGGATGAAGAGAGAGCAGTAGGAGTAGCAGTGTTATCTGTGGTGATCCATGTTTCCGTCAGTGCCAGGAAGTCGAGGGACTGGAGGGAGGCATAGGCTGAGATGAACTCTGCCTTGTTGGCCGCAGATCGGCAGTTCCAGAGGCTACCGGAGACCAGGAACTCCACGTGGGTCGTGCGCGCTGGGACCACCAGATTAGGGTGGCCGCGGCCACGCGGTATGGAGCGTTTGTATGGTCTGTGCAGAGAGGAGAGAACAGGGATAGATAGACACATAGTTAACAGGGTACAGAAGAGGCTACGCTAATGCAAAGGAGATTGGAATGACAAGTGGACTACACGTCTCGAATGTTCAGAAAGTTAAGCTTACGTAGCAAGAATCTTATTGACTAAAATGATTGAAATGAAACAGTACTGCTGGAGTAGGCTAGCTGGTAGTGGCTGCGATGTTGACACTACACTAATCAAGTCGTTCCGTCGAGTGTAATAGTTTCTACAGTGCTGCTATTCGGGGGCTAGCTGGCTAGCTAGCAAGGTTGATTGCGTTCCGTTACTTTAAAAGAACGACAATAGCTGGCTGGCTAACCTAGAAAATCGCTCTAGGCTACACAATTGTCTTAGATACAAAGACGGCTATGTAGCTGGCTAGCTACGATCAAACAAATCAAACCGTTGTACTGTAATGAAGTGAAATGAAAATGTGATACTACCTGTGGAACGACGCGGAATGTTGACCGGGTAGTTGGAGTTCAATTCGGTAGAGGTTGGCTAGCTGTTGGCTAGCTAGCTAGCAGCATTTCCTACGTTAAGGACGACAAATAGCTGGCTAGCTAACCTCGGTAAATTAAGATAATCACTCTAAGTCTACACACTCTAAACTGCACAATTATCTTGGATACGAAGACAACTATGTAGCTAGCTGACACTACACTAATCGAGTCGTTCAGTTGAGTGTAATAGTTTCTACAGTGCTAGTGGACAGTGGATGTTAGCTAGCTGCTTAGCTAGCTGCTGGGCAGATACGTTAGGACGCCGAAATACGATAATTATGCAATTGTCGTTGATACAAAGACGGCTATGTAGCTGGCTAAGAAGAAATTGCTAAGATTAGACAAATCAAACCGTTGTACTATAACGAAATGTAATGAAAAGTTATAAAAAGTTATACTACCTGCGGACCGAAGTGTAGATGCGGACGCTCGCTCCAACCGGAGATCAGTGGGGTTAGTGGGGTTTTCTAGCTTAGTCTATGGCTGTCTGAAGTGGTTCTCAATCAGAGGCAGGTGTTTATCGTTGTCTCTGATTGGGAACCATATTTAGGCAGCCATATTCTTTGAGTGTGTTGTGGGTGATTGTCCTTGTTTCTGTCTCTGTGTTACTTTGCACCAGTATAGGCTGTTTCGGTTTTCGTGTTACATTTCTTGTTTTGTAGTATTCGTGTTTCCTTTGTTTTATTAAAACATGAATCTCAATAGCCACGCCGCATTTTGGTCCGACTCTCCTTCACCTAAAGAAAACCCTTACAGCGTGTGTGTGTGCGTGTGTGTGTGTGTGTGTGTGTAGCATGTGTGTGTGTGTGTGTGTGTGTGTTTAGCGTGTGTGTAGCGTGCATGTGGCATATGTGTAGCGTGTGTGTGTAGCATGTGTGTGTGTGTGTGTGAAGCGCGTATGTGTGGGCCGTCTTTACACCCACTGGAGGGCCGTGATGTAACTGGTCAGGACGCTCTCGATGGTGCAGCGGTAGTATTTGGAGAGGCCACCTTGGGAAGTAGACACTGCTGCGCCCTCTTGACAAGAGTGTTGTTGGTCCATGTCGTCCTCGGTGATGTGACTGCAGAGGAACTTAACCCTGATGACTCTCTCTACTGCAGTCCCGTTGATGTGGATCGGGGCGTGTTCCCTTGGATCGGGGCGCGTTTCCTTGGATCGGGGCGCGTTCCCTTGGATCGGGGCGCGTTCCCTTGGATCGGGGCGCGTTCCCTTGATCGGGCGCGTTCCCTTGGATCGGGCGCGTTCCTTGGATCGGGCGCGTTTCCTTGGATCGGGCGCGTTCCTTGGATCGGGCGCGTTCCTTGATCGGGGCGCGTTCCCTTGGATCGGGGCGCGTTCCCTTGGATCGGGGCGCGTTCCCTTGGATCGGGGCGCGTTCCCTTGGATCGGGGCGCGTTCCTTGGATCGGGGCGCGTTTCCTTGGATCGGGGCGCGTTCCCTTGGATCGGGCGCGTTCCTTGGATCGGGCGCGTTCCCTTGGACCGGGCGCGTTTCCTTGGACCGGGCGCGTTCCTTGGATCGGGGCGCGTTTCCTTGGATCTGGGCGTGTTTCCTCCTCTGCCGATGCATGAAAATCCCACTAACACTTGAATTAAAATTAATACTTTATATTATTATCCCCAAATGGAAACTCTATCGATTGGATAAAATGGCTGAGATTTCACAACAAAAGTAGTTGGGCAGAGTTACTTTTCCCCTGACCCAGTGCAATGCTCAGCCATTCATCTCCCTGTTGGCCTCCTCTCTCCCTCATTACCTTGGCTAATGAAACTGGGCCTGTCTCATCAGGCCAACCACACCAGGACTGATTGGGTTTCTTAGCTAACCCTGACTACAGCCATAGCCGGATAGAGACTATAGTGTGTGTGTGTGTGTGTCTCTCTGTCTGTGTGTGTGTGTGTCTCTGTCTGTGTGTGTAGGGGGGCGGGGGGTTGGTGACAGACTGCACTGTTTTGGGGGCCAGGATCAGCACTCTCTGGGCCTTCCAGGGGCTGGTGTGATACAGCTAGGAGCCAGCGGAAGTCGTAAAATGGCAGACGATACGAGTCCCCCGGGGCTCACCACACCCGACCTGGAGAACACACGGCCTGTGTGAGTCGTCCTGGACCTCTAATGAAATGAAATGGACTGGATAGATTTTTCCTGATTCAGATTGATACGTGAAAATAAAAACTAGTGGTCACGTGACCTGCTCCCATAACTTGAAACTAACTACATCGTTGATGAAGAGTGCACGTTTTCTTCCATGAATTCTCACTGGGAAAGGGTCAGGGTAGAAATGTGCCAAATGATATCATTCATTGAAAGTATTGTACATAAAGACATTGGCCCTGGAGTTTCAGTTTGTGGCCATAAAATGTACCTTTGATTTACTGTGGAGGATACCCATTGGGCATGAACAGTTGTTTTATTGTGAGGTACTAGCCTACACCCCCAGGGTGATTTTAAAGTCAACAACATTATTCAGGAAATACACTCAATGTGAGTTCCCAGCACAATGGTAGCCTCACACGTTTGTGAAAGCTCCTGTGTTTGATTGGCTGAAGGACTTAGTTCTGTTGCTACCTTGGCAGTTTTATATCTGAGGATATTGGGCCTTGAAAAAGAAACTCAAGCAACTCTCCAACTATTACTCCACAATGCATTTAATGGATCTCCAACCACTAAACACATTGTGGGTCAAACAGGAATGCCAGTGTGCTGGAGTTTATTTCTCTACTATTAAAGTGTTTCCTCTGTGCTCCTAGAGCTGTGTAAAATGTTTCCTCTGTGCTCCTAGAGCTGTGTAAAGTGTTTCTATGCTCCTAGAGTTGTGTAAAGTGTGCAAACAAGCCTCTTCAATTGATTTTGAGGTTAAAATCCCTACTCCACTCTCTCAGTAAACCTGCTTACCTGGGTTCTATTCACTAAGAACCAAGCAGAATCAATAAGACAAATGGGGAGGGACTACCTGAACTTGTTCAATAAGAAACTCTTGTTTTTCATTGGAAAATGTTTTCTGTTGCAAAGCATTTTGTTTCATTTTGCTATAGTGAGGCACTAATGGTACACCCCTGGTGTGTTGACAGTGTTTCGGCATCTCACCCTCAACTAAAAATAAATAGCCATTTAAATTCAGCGTGTTCGCAGCAGGGGGCGGTGTTTGACCGCTTGTCCGCAGCCTAAAGCACCTGTCTGTGATGCTGATAGAAGCGATTCCAGAGAAGCTTTGGTAATTGTCCTGAATATACAGCGACAGATGTGCTGACTTGCTAAGAAACCTGTTATTCAATTTGACTGACTCCCCTGAGCTTCCTGCCAGAAGCAGACACACATTTTGTTTTACACATACTGTGTCTGTTTCATACTGATAATACTCATTATCTTTCGCATAGGTATGTACTGTCAAACACATACACACAGACACACACACGCTCTCTCTCACTAATATAGATAATGGGCTGAGCAGATGGCAGGGTCTTCTGTTCAAGTGGGCGCTCTCGCTCCATCTCCTCTCTCTCTCGTTCTCTCTCTGCCCCCATCCCTCCTGCCTGGTTATATTTGACATTACACACATGCACTCATGAAGTCATGCTTATTCAGCTCACGGGTCTCCAGGTGCCCCTCTCAGCCTGGGTGGGTGGGTCGGTGGTTGCATGTGTTTGTACATGTGTGTACTGAGTCTGTTATCTGTCCCATTTTATATATATATATATATATATATATATTATTATTATTTTTTGGGGGGGGGGGGTTGTTTTGCAGTGAGCACAGAGACACCCTGTCAGTTTGAAGCCGTTTCCTCTAGCCCTGTCTGACAGGGAGAATAATGTGTCTGGCCACCCCTCTCCCTCTTCTCCGTCTTAAAAATAGACCTGAGTGCTGGAGACCCCGGCTGCATCCCAATGGCACTGGTCAGAAATAGTTCACTAAATAAGGAATAGGGTGCCATTTGGAACACAGGCAGCCAGGAGGGACATCAGATACATCTTCGTTAGCCCCGTCCCGGAAATGAAGGATTATATCTTAGTTGAACGTTATTATTTCTGATCATGATGCATTGGTGGCAGGATGTGGTGAAATATGTATTGACAGGGTGATGAAAGTGTATCATTACCAAGTGGATGGAGCTTCTAGCATATCTACATCACCTGCTTTTTCATTTGACCATCTGTCCGTTTTCCAACCCAATGATGTCTAGAAGCACCCAGACTCCTCAGTCACTGGACCAAGACATTGTAGGGTGCCATTTGGGACACAGACGTTGAGTAATGCATTGATCCTTGGGTTGAAGACTGGAGTTAAGAGACTCCTACGTTACAACAGAAGGAGTTGGTGTTACTCTGGTTCCATCAATCATTACATGATGTATGGATTGACTCCGTCGGACCAGTCCATTGTCTGCGTTGCGAGTTGGCTTTTTACTCTGAAACAGAAACAAGAAGGTACATGTTTACTCGTCACAGTATGATTTCTGCCACCACAAATTTAGCCGCGTACAAATGTGTGTTTTATTGTCTGTTTGACACACACAGTCATGTTTACTATCAAACAGATGACTGTCTCCTCTGTGGTTTAAATTCAGTAGGAGAGAGGTAGTATCTTGAATGACATCCTAGTCCCTATAGAGTACACTACTTTTAACCAGAGCCCTACTATAAGTAGTGCACTATAAAGGGAATAGGTTGTCATTTGGGACTAAATAGAGTCGTTTCCCTGCATTACCACAGGGCCAAGATGTTAATTCTCTGGTTGTGTTGTTTTGACCCTTAGCCATTACTTCACATTGCCATCTAGTCCCTCAAGCTTCCTCAGTCTGCTTCTGTGACAGGTTTATGCGCTGTTGTTAAGTCTCTTTGTCCAGGGTTACGATGCCTAATTAAACTCCCATACTCCCCTTTAATTGCCAAGCTTTTAGGAGTGTCAGTTCTAAAGGGCCAGGCATAAATGATGTGGATTGGATAGTGGGGTAGTTTAGATGATAGAATTCCCATGGTGAAATGGGCTTAGCATCTTTCATGAAACAACACAGAGTAGTTCATACTGTTCACCAGGTCTCTCTCTCTCTCTCTCTGAAACCAGATAAAAAACATCCGTATCACTCTAAAGGGGCCTGGAGGTTGTCCTGTATGTTTAGGGCATGAATGAAGGTTTTGTGTGTTTTGCAGACCGGTAATCAAAACTGTATGAACTTCATATAGATATGTTGTAATGGTCATGTGATTAGATCATTTTCTTTGAGATGCGATCATGTTTTTCCAGGACAAAGGCAGATTTGTATAGATTTCACTTCCTCGTAAAGGTCAACGAGTCCATCTGCAAAGTTAGACGCCAGCAACATATTTTCTAGGTCAATTATCTCACTGATAAAACATCCAAATCAAAGTGAAAGTTCCCAGACTCATGATGACCATTAATTTATTACTGCCCAAGGCAGTTACCTCGCCAGATGCATTGAAGTGTCCAGCTTGACTCAAGGACTGTGGGTGCATTCCGTGCGTGTTACACTGAGCCTTTGAGCCATGCTGATTGGTTAATCTCAGTGTTTAACCAATCAGGAGGTTGTTTGGTTGCAGTACTGAGAAGACCTTGCTCTGTCAGTGTCAGTGTAGTGGACTGTGAGATCCGTTAGCATGCTTTAACGAGTCCTTAATGGAATAATGAGCCTATGGCCTCTCCCCCCTCTGGGACTTATGACTGCGCTCCAGCTGTGGCATCAGAAGTAAACATCCACATTTATCCACAGATGCTGAAGGGTGTATTCTCTTGTGTGTTTCCCTGAGAATACAGGTGGTCCTTTCAGCACAACACTGTGTGTGTGTGTGTGTGTGTGTGTGTGTGTGTGTGCTCGCGCTTACATCTGTGTATCCGTGTGTGGGCTCTTATGCATGTCCCGGAGAGAACATAATGGTCCTTTCAGCACGACACAAACACACTACCGAGCTAAACATTTATTTTTGTTGCTCTGTGACTGTTCACGCTTTCTCCTCACCCACCTGTGTTTTTGTCTGCAGGTTGCCAGGGCCGACCAGGGTGTCCGCTGCAGGCAGCGGGGCCCCCAAGGGCCAAGGATCCTCCAACCTCAACAGGAGGAGTCAGAGCTTTAACAGCATCGATAAGAGCAAGCCTCTCCAGTATGCTAGTGGCAATGACAGAGGTAGGTGAACCTAGAATCAGGTAGAAGCAGACCTGAGCCATATGAGCCGAACCAAACCAAACTGTTCTAATCTAGCCTGGTTGCACGGTTGCTGGCACCTTGATGAAAAAGACACAATGTAAAACCAGCACAGTTTGATTAGGATTGGAACATTAGTGTGAAAATGGGGATATGGCCGTGTCTAAACTCACCTTCCATAAGGTTTAAACAGGATAAGGAAAACCTCTAGTGTCTTAGAATTCATTATCTTACCCCTGCGTTTCTACAGCTGTTTTCCTCAGGGTCTGTCAGTAGCATTCAGCATTTATATTTTTGAGCGCATGGTCCACAACATGCACTAGGTGGCGCCACTGATAAACACAGTGGACTGGACAGAGCAGCACCCGCCAGCACACTCCACATTAACCAGTCTGCTGAATCATATCAGCAGTGTAGTTGACTTAGGTATTCCTTTAGGGAGAAGGCAAGACAGTGCATTTCACAGCATGGCGAGTGGTAGTGGTTGGACTGCGGAGCTGTGGGGCTGAATCACACCACGCTCCACCAAGCATAATAACCTGCCATGATGACAGATTTTGTCACACATTCACTTTCCTTATTTTATTATTGTCATATTACTTTTATCCGAAAGTAAGTGGATGAAATTATTTGTCTGTGTCCCGAATGGTAGCCTGTTCCCTATATAGTGCACTACTTTTGACCAGGGCCCTATGGGCATGGGGAAAAATAGGCTTCAACGAGGCTCTTCTTTTCTTAACGACCCCCTACCTAGTGGTTCTTTCAGCTTACATTATGTTCGTAGATATTGAATATTTGTCTCTCAGTATTTTTCGATGATCGTAAGTGTTGGTACCATTCCCTTTACATTCACATCTCCCTTCATCCCTCTGTCACTATCACAGAGTAATGGTCGTCAATGGAGTAATGGTCGTCAATGGAGTAATGGTCGTCTATGGAGTAATGGTCGTCAATGGAGTAATGGTCGTCAATGGAGTAATGGTCGTCAATGGAGTAATGGTCGTCAATGGAGTAATGGTCGTCAATGGAGTAATGGTCGTCAATGGAGTAATGGTCGTCAATGGAGTAATGGTCGTCAATGGAGTAATGGTCGTCAATGGAGTAATGGTCGTCGGTAGAGTAATGGTCGTCAATGGAGTAATGGTCGTCAATGGAGTAATGGTCGTCAATGGAGTAATGGTCGTCGGTAGAGTAATGGTCGTCAATGGAGTAATGGTCGTCTGTAGAGTTATGGTCGTCAATGGAGTAATGGTCGTCAATGGAGTAATGGTCGTCAATGGAGTAATGGTCGTCAATGGAGTAATGGTCGTCGGTAGAGTAATGGTCGTCAATGGAGTAATGGTCGTCAATGGAGTAATTGTCGTCGGTAGAGTAATGGTCGTCAATGGAGTAATGGTCGTCTGTAGAGTTATGGTCGTCAATGGAGTAATGGTCGTCAATGGAGTAATGGTCGTCAATGGAGTAATGGTCGTCAATGGAGTAATGGTCGTCAATGGAGTAATGGTCGTCGGTAGAGTAATGGTCGTCAATGGAGTAATGGTCGTCAATGGAGTAATGGTCGTCAATGGAGTAATGGTCGTCAATGGAGTAATGGTCGTCAATGGAGTAATGGTCGTCGGTAGAGTAATGGTCGTCGGTAGAGTAATGGTCGTCAATGGAGTAATGGTCGTCAATGGAGTAATGGTCGTCAATGGAGTAATGGTCGTCGGTAGAGTAATGGTCGTCAATGGAGTAATGGTCGTCTGTAGAGTTATGGTCGTCAATGGAGTAATGGTCGTCAATGGAGTAATGGTCGTCAATGGAGTAATGGTCGTCAATGGAGTAATGGTCGTCGGTAGAGTAATGGTCGTCAATGGAGTAATGGTCGTCAATGGAGTAATTGTCGTCGGTAGAGTAATGGTCGTCAATGGAGTAATGGTCGTCTGTAGAGTTATGGTCGTCAATGGAGTAATGGTCGTCAATGGAGTAATGGTCGTCAATGGAGTAATGGTCGTCAATGGAGTAATGGTCGTCAATGGAGTAATGGTCGTCAATGGAGTAATGGTCGTCAATGGAGTAATGGTCGTCAATGGAGTAATGGTCGTCGGTAGAGTAATGGTCGTCGGGAGAGTAACGGTCGTCTGTAGAGTTATGGTCGTCAATGGAGTAATGGTCGTCGGTAGAGTAATGGTCGTCAATGGAGTAATGGTTGTCAATGGAGTAATGGTCGTCAATGGAGTAATGGTCGTCAATGGAGTAATGGTCGTCGGTAGAGTAATGGTCGTCGGGAGAGTAACGGTCGTCTGTAGAGTTATGGTCGTCAATGGAGTAATGGTCGTCGGTAGAGTAATGGCCGTCAATGGAGTAATGGTTGTCAATGGAGTAACGGTCGTCGGTAGAGTAATGGTCGTCAATGGAGTAATGGTTGTCAATGGAGTAATGGTCGTCAATGGAGTAATGGTCGTCAATGGAGTAATGGTCGTCAATGGAGTAATGGTCGTTAATGGAGTAATGGTCGTTGGTAGAGTAACGGCCGTTGGTAGAGTAACGGTCGTCGGTAGAGTAACGGTCGTCGGTAGAGTAACGGTCGTCGGTAGAGTAACGGTCGTCTGTAGAGTTACGGTCGTCCCGTAGAGTTACGGTTGTCGGTAGAGTTACGGTCGTCGGTAGAGTAACGGTCGTCGGTAGAGTAACGGTCGGCGGTAGAGTAACGGTCATCGGTAGAGTAACGGCCGCCGGTAGAGTAACGGCCGCCGGTAGAGTTCGGTCATCGGTAGAGTAATGGTCGTCAGTAGAGTTACGGATCATCGGTAGAGTAACGGTCGTCGGTAGAGTTACGGTCGTCGGTGGAGTTACGGTCGTCGGTAGAGTTACGGTCGTCGGTAGAGTAACGGTCGTCGGTAGAGTAACGGTCGTCGGTAGAGTAATGGTCGTCGGTAGAGTTACGGTCGTCGGTAGAGTTACGGTCGTCGGTAGAGTAACGGTCGTCGGTAGAGTTACGGTCGTCGGTAGAGTTACGGTCGTCGGTATAGTTACAGTCGTCGGTAAAGTAATGGTCGCCGGTAGAGTAACGGTCGCCGGTAGAGTAACGGTCGCCGGTAGAGTAACGGTCGCCGGTAGAGTTACGGTCGTCGGTCGAGTTACGGTCGTCGGTAGAGTAACGGTTATCGGTAGAGTAACGGTCGTTACGGTCGTCGGTAGAGTAACGGTCGTTACGGTCATCGGTGGAGTTACGGTCTTTGGTGGAGTTATGGTCATTACGGTCGTCGGTGGAATTACGGTCGTCGGTGGAGTTACGGTCGTCGGTGGAGTTACGGTCGTCGGTGGAGTTACGGTCGTCGGTGGAGTTACGGTCGTCGGTAGAGTTATGGTCGTCTGTAGATAAAACACCAAAAAGGGATACTGTACATCAGTCCATAAAACAGTGGGAGAGAAGGAATGGGGGATGGAGAAAATGCGGCGTTAAAGAGTGTCAGTTCAGGGCCAGTCAAAGGGAGAGCAGGAGGGCTGTCCTCTTTTCCTCATGCTTCTCTCTCTCTCTCTCTCTCTCTCTCTCTCTCTCTCTCTCTCTCTCTCTCTCTCTCTCTCTCTCTCTATATATATATATATATATATATATATATATATATATATATTCCTCTGTTAACAGAGTACAACAGTCTACCAACCATGAACAGACCCCGGTCACCGACCCTGTTTATTTTGGCCAGAGCCAGCCCACTAGATTTACACAAGTGCCTTCACTGTCCCCTGTGTCCCATTTGCCCAGACCTGTTGCACCATATTCCCTTTATAGTTAACTACTTTTTAGCACGGCCCATAGAACTCTAGTCAAAAGTAGTGCACTATATATAGAATAGGATGCCATTTGCGACACATGAATCCCCCATCCAGAAAGGGAGTGAAGGTTTTTCTGTTTCCTCAGTACCCCCTTGCCACCGTTTAAACCATTACTCACACCCTACATTACCACCTAAACAGAGCTAATGTCTCCCCTGGTGTGAACAGTCAACTCCATGGTCCTTCTTTCTTGGTGTTTGTGTCGTTTGTCTGGCTCCTCTCTCTCTCACTACCCACTGGCAGTATGTTGTCTGTCTCCCCTCTCTCTCACTACTCACTGGCAGTATGTTGTCTGTCTCCCTTCTCTCTCACTACTCACTGGCAGTATGTTGTCTGTCTCCCCTCTCTCTCACTACTCACTGGCAGTATGTTGTCTGTCTGTCTCCCCTCTCTCTCACTACTCACTGGCAGTATGTTGTCTGTCTGTCTCCCCTCCCTCTCACTGGAAGTATGTTGTCTGTCTCCCCTCCCTCTCACTGGCAGTATGTTGTCTGTCTCCCCGCCCTCTCACTGGCAGTATGTTGTCTGTCTGTCTCCTCCCTCTCACTGGCAGCATGTTGTCTGTCTCCCCTCCATCTCACTGGCAGTATGTTGTCTATCTCCCCTCTCTCTCACTACTCACTGGCAGTATGTTGTCTGTCTGTCTCCCTCTCTCTCACTACTCACTGGCAGTATGTTGTCTGTCTGTCTCCCCTCTCTCTCACTGGCAGTATGTTGTCTATCTCCCCTCTCTCTCACTTCTCACTGGCAGTATGTTGTCTGTCTTCCCTCTCTCTCACTACTCACTGGCAGTATGTTGTCTGTCTCCCCTCTCTCTCACTACTCACTGGCAGCATGTTGTCTATCTCCCCTCTCTCTCACTACTCACTGGCAGTATGTTGTCTGTCTCCCCTCTCTCTCACTACTCACTGGCAGCATGTTGTCTATCTCCCCTCTCTCTCACTACTCACTGGCAGCATGTTGTCTATCTCCCCTCTCTCTCACTTCCCACTGGCAGTATGTTGTCTATCTCCCCTCTCTCTCACTACTCACTGGCAGTATGTTGTCTGTCTCCCCTCTCTCTCACTACCCACTGGCAGTATGTTGTCTATCTCCCCTCTCTCTCACTACCCACTGGCAGTATGTTGTCTGTCTCCCCTCCTTCTCACTGGCAGTATGTTGTCTGTCTCCCCTCTCTCTCACTACTCACTGGCAGTATGTTGTCTGTCTCCCCTCTCTCTCACTACTCACTGGCAGTATGTTGTCTATCTCCCCTCTCTCTCTCACTTCTCACTGGCAGTATGTTGTCTATCTCCCCTCTCTCTTACTACTCACTGGCAGTATGTTGTCTGTCTCCCCTCTCTCTCACTACTCACTGGCAGTATGTTGTCTGTCTCCCCTCTCTCTCACTACTCACTGGCAGTATGTTGTCTATCTCCCCTCTCTCTCACTACTCACTGGCAGTATGTTGTCTGTCTCCCCTCTCTTACTACTCACTGGCAGTATGTTGTCTGTCTCCCTCTCTCTCACTACTCACTGGCAGTATGTTGTCTATCTCCCTCTCTCTTACTACTCACTGGCAGTATGTTGTCTGTCTCCCCTCTCTCTTACTACTCACTGGCAGTATGTTGTCTATCTCCCCTCTCTCTTACTACTCACTGGCAGTATGTTGTCTGTCTCCCCTCTCTCTTACTACTCACTGGCAGTATGTTGTCTATCTCCCCTCTCTCTTACTACTCACTGGCAGTATGTTGTCTATCTCCCCTCTCTCTTACTACTCACTGGCAGTATGTTGTCTGTCTCCCCTCTCTCTTACTACTCACTGGCAGTATGTTGTCTGTCTCCCCTCTCTCTCACTACTCACTGGCAGTATGTTGTCTATCTCCCTCTCTCTACTCACTGGCAGTATGTTGTCTATCTCCCCTCTCTCTACTACTCACTGGCAGTATGTTGTCTGTCTCCCCTCTCTCTCACTACTCACTGGCAGTATGTTGTCTATCTCCCCTCTCTCTCACTACTCACTGGCAGTATGTTGTCTGTCTCCCCTCTCTCTCACTACTCACTGGCAGTATGTTGTCTATCTCCCCTCTCTCTCTCACTTCTCACTGGCAGTATGTTGTCTATCTCCCCTCTCTCTCACTACCCACTGGCAGTATGTTGTCTGTCACTGGCAGTATGTTGTCTGTCTCCCCTCTCTCTCACTACTCACTGGCAGTATGTTGTCTATCTCCCCTCTCTCTCACTTCTCACTGGCAGTATGTTGTCTATCTCCCCTCTCTCTCACTTCTCACTGGCAGTATGTTGTCTATCTCCCCTCTCTCTCACTTCTCACTGGCAGTATGTTGTCTGTCTCCCCTCCCTCTCACTACTCACTGGCAGTATGTTGTCTGTCTCCCCTCCCTCTCACTACTCACTGGCAGTATGTTGTCTATCTCCCTCTCTCTCACTCTCTACTCCCTCACTGGCAGTATGTTGTCTGTCTCCCCTCCTCTCACTTCTCACTGGCAGTATGTTGTCTGTCTCCCCTCCCTCTCACTACTCACTGGCAGTATGTTGTCTGTCTCCCCTCCCTCTCACTTCTCACTGGCAGTATGTTGTCTGTCTCCCCTCTCTCTCACTTCTCACTGGCAGTATGTTGTCTATCTCACTTCTCACTGGCAGTATGTTGTCTGTCTCCCCTCTCTCACTTCTCACTGGCAGTATGTTGTCTGTCTCCCCTCTCTCTCACTTCTCACTGGCAGTATGTTGTCTGTCTCCCCTCCCTCTCACTACTCACTGGCAGTATGTTGTCTGTCTCCCCTCTCTCTCACTACTCACTGGCAGTATGTTGTCTGTCTCCCCTCTCTCTCACTACTCACTGGCAGTATGTTGTCTGTCTCCCCTCTCTCACTTCTCACTGGCAGTATGTTGTCTGTCTCCCTCTCTCTCACTACTCACTGGCAGTATGTTGTCTGTCTCCCCTCTCTCTCACTACTCACTGGCAGTATGTTGTCTGTCTATCTCCCTCTCTCACTCTCACTGGCACTCTCACTACTCACTGGCAGTATGTTGTCTGTCTCCCTCCCTCTCACTTCTCACTGGCAGTATGTTGTCTGTCTCCCTCTCTCTCACTACTCACTGGCAGTATGTTGTCTGTCTGTCTCCCTACTCACCTCTCACTACTCACTGGCAGTATGTTGTCTGTCTCCCTCTCTCTCACTTCTCACTGGCAGTATGTTGTCTGTCTCCCCTCTCTCTCACTACCCACTGGCAGTATGTTGTCTGTCTCCCCTCTCTCTCACTACCCACTGGCAGTATGTTGTCTGTCTCCCCTCCATCTCACTGGCAGTATGTTGTCTGTCTCCCCTCCCTCTCACTACTCACTGGCAGTATGTTGTCTGTCTCCCCTCTCTCTCACTACTCACTGGCAGTATGTTGTCTGTCTCCCCTCTCTCTCACTACTCACTGGCAGTATGTTGTCTGTCTCCCCTCTCTCTCACTACTCACTGGCAGTATGTTGTCTGTCCCCCCTCCACTCTCACTGGCAGTATGTTGTCTGTCTCCCCTCCCTCTCACTACTCACTGGCAGTATGTTGTCTGTCTCCCTCTCTCTCACTACTCACTGGCAGTATGTTGTCTGTCTCCTCTCTCTCTCACTACTCACTGGCAGTATGTTGTCTGTCTCCCCTCCCTCTCACTACTCACTGGCAGTATGTTGTCTGTCTCCCCTCTCTCTCACTACCCACTGGCAGTATGTTGTCTGTCTCCCCTCTCTCTCACTACTCACTGGCAGTATGACCCGGGGGAGCTAATTGGTGTACATGAGGAGGCAGTCTGCTGCTTGTCTATCAGTCACTAGTCCAGTGTTAAACTCAGGAGTCATGTCCATGCTCATGAATCAGCCTGGTACTTAAAGCATTTCATTTTGTACTTAATATTGCAATTCCAATCCTTAATCTTGATACAGGTCTGTTTTAATGTGTGTGATCCAGAATGTTTTTGTGTATATCTATTGTTTTCTTTGTATGCAGCTCAACACATTTCCAATCTATTTTAATCAGCCTTGTGTAACATGGCCAGTCGCCAGTCGCTCTCCTCAACAATTTGCTAATGGGGGAGTTGTGTCATTGGGAGTGAGAGTTTGACCCCAGCCTAAGGACTCAACTTTGGGCCCACTGTAAATAAGAGGCCTCCCCCTCATCCCTGCGAGGGTGGAGGCTTTAGATTTGGGGGTCAAATCAAACAATTCCAAGGAAATGTCAGAGAAATTTCAATGATGCAGCCAAACCTTTAGCAAAAGACAGGGAATTGAGAGTCTAGTCATGGCAGAAGAGCCTGTCTGAAGAGATCATGTAAAAAGCAAGAGCTGCAGGCTAGTGCAGGCCAGCCAGCCTGTCAGGGTGACAGGATCTGCATCCCAAATGACAACCTATTCCCTATTAAGTGCACTATATAGGGAGTAGTGTGCCATTGGGGACACTTCCAGCTGTCCAAAGGGAGAGAAAATGAGGGCAGGCTCATAGATATAGGGACTTGGTGTTTATTACAAGAGGATTTACTCAGCTCACTGTGTGTGTGTGTGTGTGTGTGTGTGTGTGTGTGTGTGTGTGTGTGTGTGTGTGTGTGTGTGTGTGTGTGTGTGTGTGTGTGTGTGTGTGTGTCGGGGCGGGGTGTGTGTGTGTGGGAAGGGTCATGTGTGTTTGCGTGCCACACGATGTGTGTGTGTGTGTGTGGGTGTGGGTGTGTGTGTGTCGGGGGGGTGTGTGTGTGTGGGAAGGGTCATGTGTGTTTGCCTGCCACACGATGGGTGTGTGAGCACTGAGCAGCAGACATGTGAGGGTCCAGCTCCCAGCCAGCAGAAGTGACATTTCACTCTCAGCCGATGAAGTAAGCGGTTGTGAAAGAAATTGTTGCTATGGTAACGCCAAGTCTCTACTTCTCTGGGGCGTTGGTGGCGTCAGCCGATTGGTATGAAATGGCATCCTTTGGGCCCCTGTTATCTTTAAAGACATGGTTAATTCGCTGGCCGCACATACTGAATCCCAAACACTTCGGCCATCATTCACAATCTTATCACAGTGCTGCCCGCGACTCCGACAAAGAAATCAAATCAAGCGTGGAATTTCTGTTGCCCAACTTTCACGGCTGTTTCCATGGTGTGAGGGCAAGTTCTGTCACCCTTTCTCATGTATGACTGGGCTTCTTAAGTTAAGTGAGATTCTTAAATGCTCACACACACACACACACACACACACACACACACACAGGCTGGTCTTTAAAGAGATGACTTGACGTGTGCCAGCTTACATGTTCCTCCCACAGACTGACACGTTTACAGGCGTCGTAAGGTTTTAAAGGCTGTGGCCCAGATCAGAGGCTGATTAAGTGTTCCGAGGCCTCGCGTGGCGGCACCTAAAGCCCTTCCCTTGCCTCTGGGGAAAATACTACACGGTTTGGGAGAATCACGGTTTCTCAGGCTGAAGCTGCATCCCTGGAAAGGCCACCAGTTCACCTATATTGTTGTGCTTATGACTCAGCATAGATAGAATTCCACCATGCAGGTTTGAAAATAATGTGGTTCCATAAACCGTCTAGCATCCTTTGAGAAGTACTGTCGTCTATGGAGAGTAGAGCTGAATGAGGAGATGGAGAGGACAGGCAGTTCTATATTGTGAATGTGAATCCCAGCATGTCCCTGCTGTTTGACACTACATCAATCAACAGTAGAAGGCAAACATACACTACATGCTCAAAATGTATGTGGACCCCTGGCTCGTCAAACATCTCATTCCAAAATTCTGAGCATTAATATGGAGTTGGTCCCCCCTTTGCTGTTATAACAGCCCCCACTCTTCTGGACATGCTTTCCACTACATTGGAACATTGCTGCGGGGACTTGCTTCCATCATCTAGAATACCAGATTTCCCTTCACTGGAACTCAGGGGCCCAAACCATGAAAAACAGCCCCAGACTATTATTCGTCCTCCACCAAACTTTACAGTTGGCACTATGCATTCGGGCAGGTAGTGTTGTCCTGGCATCCGCAAAAAACCCACGTTAGTCCTTCGGACTGCCAGATGGTGATGCGTGATTCATCACTCCAGAGAACGAGATTTCACTGTTCCAGAGTCTAATGGTGGCGAGCTTTACACCACTCCAGCTGACGCTTGGCATTGCGCACGGTGATCTTAGGCTTGTGTGCGGATGCTTAGCCATGGAAACCCATTTCATGAAGCTCCCGACTGCTGACGTTGCTTCCAGAGGCAGTTTGGAACTCGGTAGTGAGTGTTGTAACTGAGGACAGACGATATTTACGTGCAATGCGCTTCAACACTCTGTGGTTCTGTTCTGTGAGCTTGTGTATCCTACCACTTCGTGGCTGAGCTATTGTTGCTTGTAAACGTTTCCATTTCACAATAACAGAACTTACAGTTGACCGGGGGAGCTCGAGCAGGGCAGAAATTTGACGAACTGACTTGACAGTGCCACGTTGAAAGCCACTGAGCTCTTCAGTAAGGCCATTCTACTGTCAATGTTTGTCTATGGAGATTGCATGGCTGTGTGCTCGATTGTATACACCTGTCAGCAACGGGTGTGGCTGATATAGCCGAATCCACTAATTTGAAGTGGTGTCCACATACTTTTGTATATACAGTGTATTGTATAGTCCTTAAGGTTGTAATGCATTTCCTATCACTAACTTCTCCCCTTGGTAGAAAGTAGCAGTACAGTATTAATGTATCTCCATGGAAAGCACAGTGTAGGGGCTGGGAGGCGTCTGCTAAGGGATTGATGATGATCTGAACACCCACTAGAGAGGAGAAATGGGGGTCCTTCAGAAGGTCAGAGCCACTGCTGAGCAGCTAACGGGACCATTGGTTGTCTCACACTCCTGACGGATGGGTGTGCGTGGGGCGTGGTTGTGTCTGTCTAGTGTAGCGCCGACACGTCATAGAGTATGTGTGTCTGTGTCTCTCTGTGCGGGTGGGTGGGTGGGTGGGGTGGGTGGGTGGGTGGGTGTGGGTGTGTGTGTGTGTGTGTGTGTGTGTGTGTGTGTGTGTGTGTGTGTGTGTGTGTGTGTGTGTGTGTGTGTGTGTGTGTGTGTGTGTGTGTGTGTGTGTGTGTGTGTGTGTGTGTGTGTGTGTGTGTGTGCATTCTGAAACACCCGGTTCATTTGAAAGCGAGTATACAGTTGTTTTATTAATATATCAACCTATTCTTGCTTTCCAATGCCACACTAGTAAATGTTTTTTTTTTCTGTTGGCATTAGACACCTGCCAAGTTACCAGGCAGCTTTGGCCCAGGGGGTGAATTGCCTGGCATCCCACTGTCACAAGGGGAAACGGCAACAGTTTTAGGTTTTGCAGAATCAATTGCTGAGTCAATGTTTTGCTTGAGTGCGCAGCAGGCTGCACTGCTGCACTAGGTTCTCTGTTTGCAGTGGGAAAGATTTGGAGAGCACACTGCCGATCTGCTCCGTTTCTTTTTTGTTCCTCCCCCGACTATGCCCCCCATCCTTACCAACCAACCCCTGCAGCCTAGCAGAGAGAGCAAGACTAGCCTTCCTATGTCTGTCTCCTGTGGTGCAGAAAATGCCGGCTGACCCATTCAAACATCTCTCTCTCACCCCCCCCCTCTCTCCCCTCTCTCCTTCTCTCCTCCTCTCTCTCACCCCTATTTCTCTCACCCCCCTCTCTCCCCTCTCTCCTTTTATCCCCCTCTCTCCTTCTCTCCCTCTCTCCTTCTCTCCCCTCTCTCCTTCTCTCTCCTTCTCTCCCCTTCTCTCTCCCTCTCTATCCTTCTCTCCCCCCTCTATCCTTCTTCTCTCCCTCTCCTTCTCTCCCCTGCTCTCCTTCTCTCCCCTGCTCTCCTTCTCTCCCCTCTCCTTCTCTCACCCTCTCTCCTTCTCTCACCCTCTCTCCTTC
>NW_027008387.1:0-50148 GCF_036934945.1 Oncorhynchus masou masou | reverse complement strand
GAGGGGGAGAAGAAGGGAGAGGGGGAGAGAGGAGGATAGAGAGGGGTAGAGAGGAGAGAGGGAGGGAGAGGGAGAAGGAGAGAGGGGGAAGAAGGAGAGCAGGGGAGAGAAGGGGGAGGGGGAGAGAAGGAGAGAGGGGGAGAGAAGGATAGAGAGGGAGAGAGAAGGGAGAGAGAGAAGGAGAGAGGGGAGAGAGGAGGAGAGAGAGGGGGAGAAGGAAGGGGGAGAAGGAGAGGGGGAGAGAGGGAGAGAAGGAGAGAGGGGGATAGGGGGGAGAGAGGGGGTGAGAGAAATAGGGGTGAGAGAGAGGGAGGAGAGGAGAGAGAGAGAGAGATGTTTGAATGGGTCAGCCGGCATTTTCTGCACCACAGGAGACAGACATAGGAAGGCTAGTCTTGCTCTCTCTGCTAGGCTGCAGGGGGGTTGGTTGGTAAGGATGGGGGGCATAGTCGGGGGGAGGAACAAAAAAGAAACGGAGCAGATCGGCAGTGTGCTCTCCAAATCTTTCCCACTGCAAACAGAGAACCTAGTGCAGCAGTGCAGCCTGCTGCGCACTCAAGCAAAACATTGACTCAGCAATTGATTCTGCAAAACCTAAAACTGTTGCCGTTTCCCCTTGTGACAGTGGGATGCCAGGCAATTCACCCCCTGGGCCAAAGCTGCCTGGTAACTTGGCAGGTGTCTAATGCCAACAGAAAAAAAAACATTTACTAGTGTGGCATTGGAAAGCAAGAATAGGTTGATATATTAATAAAACAACTGTATACTCGCTTTCAAATGAACCGGGGTGTTTCAGAATGCACACACACACACACACACACACACACACACACACACACACACACACACACACACACACACACACACACACACACACACACACACACACACACACACACACACACACACACACACACACACACACACACCCACCCACCCACCCACCCACCCACCCACCCACCCACCCACCCACCCACCCACCCACCCACCCACCCACCCACCCACACAGAGAGACACAGACACACATACTCTATGACGTGTCTGCGCTACACTAGACAGACACAACCACGCCCCACGCACACCCATCCGTCAGGAGCGTGAGACAACCAATGGTCCCGTTAGCTGCTCAGCAGTGGCTCTGACCTTCTGAAGGACCCCCATTTCTCCTCTCTAGTGGGTGTTCAGATCATCATCAATCCCTTAGCAGACGCCTCCCAGCCCCTACACTGTGCTTTCCATGGAGATACATTAATACTGTACTGCTACTTTCTACCAAGGGGAGAAGTTAGTGATAGGAAATGCATTACAACCTTAAGGACTATACAATACACTGTATATACAAAAGTATGTGGACACCACTTCAAATTAGTGGATTTGGCTATATCAGCCACACCCGTTGCTGACAGGTGTATACAATCGAGCACACAGCCATGCAATCTCCATAGACAAACATTGGCAGTAGAATGGCCTTACTGAAGAGCTCAGTGGCTTTCAACGTGGCACTGTCAAGTCAGTTCGTCAAATTTCTGCCCTGCTAGAGCTCGCCCAGTCAACTGTAAGTTCTGTTATTGTGAAATGGAAACATTTACAAGCAACAATAGCTCAGCCACGAAGTGGTAGGATACACAAGCTCACAGAACGGAACCACAGAGTGTTGAAGCGCATTGCACGTAAATATCGTCTGTCCTCAGTTACAACACTCACTACCGAGTTCCAAACTGCCTCTGGAAGCAACGTCAGCAGTCGGGAGCTTCATGAAATGGGTTTCCATGGCTAAGCATCTGCACACAAGCCTAAGATCACCGTGCGCAATGCCAAGTGTCAGCTGGAGTGGTGTAAAGCTCGCCACCATTAGACTCTGGAGCAGTGAAATCTCGTTCTCTGGAGTGATGAATCACGCTTCACCATCTGGCAGTCCGAAGGACTAACGTGGGTTTTTTGCGGATGCCAGGACAACACTACCTGCCCGAATGCATAGTGCCAACTGTAAAGTTTGGTGGAGGACGAATAATAGTCTGGGGCTGTTTTTCATGGTTTGGGCCCCTGAGTTCCAGTGAAGGGACATCTGGTATTCTAGATGATGGAAGCAAGTCCCCGCAGCAATGTTCCAATGTAGTGGAAAGCATGTCCAGAAGAGTGGGGGCTGTTATAACAGCAAAGGGGGGACCAACTCCATATTAATGCTCAGAATTTTGGAATGAGATGTTTGACGAGCCAGGGGTCCACATACATTTTGAGCATGTAGTGTATGTTTGCCTTCTACTGTTGATTGATGTAGTGTCAAACAGCAGGGACATGCTGGGATTCACATTCACAAAATAGAACTGCCTGTCCTCTCCATCTCCTCATTCAGCTCTACTCTCCTTAGACGACAGTACTTCTTAAAGGATACTAGACGGTTTATGGAACCACATTATTTTCAAACCTGCATGGTGGAATTCTATCTATGCTGAGTCATAAGCACAACAATATAGCTGAACTGGTGGCCTTTCCAGGGATGCAGCTTCAGCCTGAGAAACCGTGATTCTCCCTGACCGTGTAGTATTTTCCCCAGAGGCAAGGGAAGGGCTTTAGGTGCCGCCACGCGAGGCCTCGGAACACTTAATCAGCCTCTGATCTGGGCCACAGCCTTTAAAACCTTACGACGCCTGTAAACGTGTCAGTCTGGGAGGAACATGCTGGCACACGTCAAGTCATCTCTTTAAAGACCAGCCTGTGTGTGTGTGTGTGTGTGTGTGTGTGTGTGTGTGTGTGCATTTAAGAATCTCACTTAACCCTTACTAAGAAGCCCAGTCATTCTTGTGATAGGGTGACAGAACTTGCCCTCACACCATGGAAACAGCCGTGAAAGTTGGGCAACAGAAATTCCACGCTTGATTTTGATTTCTTTGTCGGAGTCGCGGGCAGCACTGTGATAAGATTGTGAATGATGGCCGAAGTGTTTGGGATTCAGTATGTGTGGCCAGCGAATTAACCATGTCTTTAAAGATAACAGGGGCCCAAGGATGCCATTTCATACCAATCGGCTGACGCCACCAACGCCCCAGAGAAGTAGAGACTTGGCGTTACCATAGCAACAATTTCTTTCACAACCGCTTACTTCATCGGCTGAGAGTGAAATGTCACTTCTGCTGGCTGGGAGCTGGACCCTCACATGTCTGCTGCTCAGTGCTCACACACCCATCGTGTGGCAGGCAAACACACATGACCCTTCCCGACACACACACACCCCACCCCGACACACACACACACACACACACACACACATGACCCTTCCCACACACACACACCCCGCCCCGACACAGACACACACACACCGCCCCGCCCCGACACACACACACACACACACACACACACACACACACACACACACACACACACACACACACACACACACACACACACACACACACACACACACACACACACACACACACACACACACAGTGAGCTGAGTAAATCCTCTTGTAATAAACACCAAGTCCCTATATCTATGAGCCTGCCCTCATTTTCTCTCCCTTTGGACAGCTGGAAGTGTCCCCAATGGCACACTACTCCCTATATAGTGCACTTAATAGGGAATAGGTTGTCATTTGGGATGCAGATCCTGTCACCCTGACAGGCTGGCTGGCCTGCACTAGCCTGCAGCTCTTGCTTTTTACATGATCTCTTCAGACAGGCTCTTCTGCCATGACTAGACTCTCAATTCCCTGTCTTTTGCTAAAGGTTTGGCTGCATCATTGAAATTTCTCTGACATTTCCTTGGAATTGTTTGATTTGACCCCCAAATCTAAAGCCTCCACCCTGGCAGGGATGAGGGGGAGGCCTCTTATTTACAGTGGGCCCAAAGTTGAGTCCTTAGGCTGGGGTCAAACTCTCACTCCCAATGACACAACTCCCCCATTAGCAAATTGTTGAGGAGAGCGACTGGCGACTGGCCATGTTACACAAGGCTGATTAAAATAGATTGGAAATGTGTTGAGCTGCATACAAAGAAAACAGTAGATATACACAAAAACATTCTGGATCACACACATTAAAACAGACCTGTATCAAGATTAAGGATTGGAATTGCAATATTAAGTACACAATGAAATGCTTTAAGTACCAGGCTGATTCATGAGCATGGACATGACTCCTGAGTTTAACACTGGACTAGTGACTGATAGACAAGCAGCAGACTGCCTCCTCATGTACACCATGCAATTAGCTCCCCCGGGTCATACTGCCAGTGAGTAGTGAGAGGGAGGGGAGACAGACAACATACTGCCAGTGAGTAGTGAGAGAGAGGGGAGACAGACAACATACTGCCAGTGAGTAGTGAGAGAGGGGAGACAGACAACATACTGCCAGTGAGTAGTGAGAGAGAAGGGAGACAGACAACATACTGCCAGTGAGTAGTGAGAGACAGGGGAGACAGACAACATACTGCCAGTGGGTAGTGAGAGAGAGGGGAGACAGACAACATACTGCCAGTGAGTAGTGAGAGAGAGGGGAGACAGACAACATACTGCCAGTGGGTAGTGAGAGAGAGGGGAGACAGACAACATACTGCCAGTGAGTAGTGAGAGAGAGGGGAGACAGACAACATACTGCCAGTGAGAAGGAGGGGAGACAGACAACATACTGCCAGTGAGAAGGAGGGGAGACAGACAACATACTGCCAGTGGGTAGTGAGAGGGAGGGGAGACAGACAACATACTGCCAGTGAGTAGTGAGAGAGAGGGGAGACAGACAACATACTGCCAGTGAGTAGTGAGAGGGGGAGACAGACAACATACTGCCAGTGAGTAGTGAGAGGGAGGGGAGACAGACAACATACTGCCAGTGAGTAGTGAGAGAGAGGGGAGATAGACAACATACTGCCAGTGAGAGAGAGAGAGGGGAGACAGACAACATACTGCCAGTGAGTAGTGAGAGAGAGGGGAGATAGACAACATACTGCCAGTGAGTAGTGAGAGAGAGGGGAGATAGACAACATACTGCCAGTGAGTAGTGAGAGAGAGGGGAGACAGACAACATACTGCCAGTGAGTAGTGAGAGAGAGGGGAGACAGACAACATACTGCCAGTGAGTAGTGAGAGAGAGAGGGGAGACAGACAACATACTGCCAGTGGGTAGTGAGAGAGAGGGGAGACAGACAACATACTGCCAGTGAGTAGTGAGAGGAGGGGAGACAGACAACATACTGCCAGTGAGTAGTGAGAGAGAGGGGAGACAGACAACATACTGCCAGTGAGTAGTGAGGAGGGGAGACAGACAACATACTGCCAGTGAGTAGTGAGAGAGAGGGAGATAGACAACATACTGCCAGTGAGTAGTGAGAGAGGGGAGACAGACAACATACTGCCAGTGAGTAGTGAGAGAGAGGGGAGATAGACAACATACTGCCAGTGAGTAGTGAGAGGGAGGGGAGACAGACAACATACTGCCAGTGAGTAGTGAGAGAGGAGGGGAGACAGACAACATACTGCCAGTGAGTAGTGAGAGAGGGGAGACAGACAACATACTGCCAGTGAGTAGTGAGAGAGAGGGGAGACAGACAACATACTGCCAGTGAGAAGTGAGAGGAGGGGAGACAGACAACATACTGCCAGTGAGTAGTGAGAGGGAGGGGAGACAGACAACATACTGCCAGTGAGTAGTGAGAGAGAGGGGAGACAGACAACATACTGCCAGTGAGAAGTGAGAGGGAGGGGAGACAGACAACATACTGCCAGTGAGTAGTGAGAGAGAGGGGAGACAGACAACATACTGCCAGTGAGTAGTGAGAGAGAGGGGAGACAGACAACATACTGCCAGTGAGTAGTGAGAGGAGGGGAGACAGACCACATACTGACAGTGAGTAGTGAGAGAGAGGGGAGACAGACAACATACTGCCAGTGAGTAGTGAGAGAGAGGGGAGACAGACAACATACTGCCAGTGAGTAGTGAGAGAGAGGGGAGACAGACAACATACTGCCAGTGAGTAGTGAGAGAGAGGGGAGATAGACAACATACTGCCAGTGAGTAGTGAGAGAGAGGGGAGATAGACAACATACTGCCAGTGAGAAGTGAGAGAGAGGGGAGATAGACAACATACTGCCAGTGAGTAGTGAGAGAGAGGAGTGAGACTGCCAGTGAGTAGTGGAGAGAGGGAGATAGACAACATACTGCCAGTGAGTAGTGAGAGAGAGAGGGGAGATAGACAACATACTGCCAGTGAGTAGTGAGAGAGAGGGGAGACAGACAACATACTGCCAGTGAGTAGTGAGAGAGAGGGGAGACAGACAACATACTGCCAGTGTAGTAGTGCCAGAGTAGTGAGGGAGACAGACAACATACTGCCAGTGAGTAGTGAGAGAGAGGGGAGACAGACAACATACTGCCAGTGAGTTGTGAGAGAGGGGAGACAGACAACATACTGCCAGTGAGTAGTGAGAGAGAGGGGAGACAGACAACATACTGCCAGTGAGTAGTGAGAGAGAGGGGAGACAGACAACATACTGCCAGTGAGTAGTGAGAGGGAGGGAGACAGACAACATACTGCCAGTGAGACAACATAGTGAGAGAGAGGGGAGACAGACAACATACTGCCAGTGAGTAGTGAGAGAGAGGGGAGACAGACAACATACTGCCAGTGAGTAGTGAGAGAGAGGGGAGACAGACAACATACTGCCAGTGAGTAGTGAGAGAGAGGGGAGACAGACAACATACTGCCAGTGGTAGTGAGAGAGAGGGGAGACAGACAACATACTGCCAGTGAGTAGTGAGAGAGAGGGGAGTAGACAACATACTGCCAGTGAGTAGTGAGAGAGAGGGAGACAGACAACATACTGCCAGTGAGTAGTGAGAGAGAGGGGAGACAGACAACATACTGCCAGTGAGTAGTGAGAGAGAGGGGAGACAGACAACATACTGCCAGTGAGTAGTGAGAGGGAGGGAGACAGACAACATACTGCCAGTGAGTAGTGAGAGAGAGGGAGACAGACAACATACTGCCAGTGAGTAGTGAGAGAGAGAGGGAGACAGACAACATACTGCCAGTGAGTAGTGAGAGAGAGAGGGAGACAGACAACATACTGCCAGTGAGTGGAGAGGGGAGACAGACAACAGTGAGTGAGAGAGGGGAGACAGACAACATACTGCCAGTGAGACAACATAGTGAGAGAGAGGGGAGACAGACAACATACTGCCAGTGAGTAGTGAGAGAGAGGGGAGACAGACAACATACTGCCAGTGAGAGGGAGGGGAGACAGACAGACAACATACTGCCAGTGAGTAGTGAGAGAGAGGGGAGACAGACAACATACTGCCAGTGAGTAGTGAGAGAGAGGGAGACAGACAACATACTGCCAGTGAGTAGTGGGAGAGAGGGAGATAGACAACATACTGCCAGTGGGTAGTGAGAGAGAGGGGAGACAGACAACATACTGCCAGTGAGTAGTGAGAGAGGGGAGACAGACAACATACTGCCAGTGAGTAGTGAGAGAGAAGGGAGACAGACAACATACTGCCAGTGGGTAGTGAGAGAGAGAGGAGCCAGACAAACGACACAAACACCAAGAAAGAAGGACCATGGAGTTGACTGTTCACACCAGGGGAGACATTAGCTCTGTTTAGGTGGTAATGTAGGGTGTGAGTAATGGTTTAAACGGTGGCAAGGGGGTACTGAGGAAACAGAAAAACCTTCACTCCCTTTCTGGATGGGGGATTCATGTGTCGCAAATGGCATCCTATTCTATATATAGTGCACTACTTTTGACTAGAGTTCTATGGGCCGTGCTAAAAAGTAGTTAACTATAAAGGGAATATGGTGCAACAGGTCTTGGCAAATGGGACACAGGGGACAGTGAAGGCACTTGTGTAAATCTAGTGGGCTGGCTCTGGCCAAAATAAACAGGGTCGGTGACCGGGGTCTGTTCATGGTTGGTAGAGAGAGAGAGAGAGAGAGAGAGAGAGAGAGAGAGAGAGAGGATAGAGAAGCATGAGGAAAAGAGGACAGCCCTCCTGCTCTCCCTTTGACTGGCCCTGAACTGACACTCTTTAACGCCGCATTTTCTCCATCCCCCATTCCTTCTCTCCCACTGTTTTATGGACTGATGTACAGTATCCCTTTTTGGTGTTTTATCTACAGACGACCATAACTCTACCGACGACCGTAACTCCACCGACGACCGTAACTCCCCCGACGACCGTAACTCCGCCGACGACCGTAATTCCACCGACGACCGTAATGACCATAACTCCACCAAAGACAGTAACTCCACCGACGACCGTAACGACCGTTACTCAACCGACAACCGTAACTCTACCGACGACCGTAACTCCACCGACGACCGTAACTCTACCGGCGACCGCTACTCTACCGGCGACCGTTACTATACCGACGACCGTAACTCTACCGATGACCATAACTCTACGGCCGTAACTCTACCGCGGATAACCGTTACTCAACCGACAACCGTAACTCTACCGGCGACCGTTACGATGACCATAACTTACGGCGACCGTTATTACTTCGACTCGTAACTATACCAACGACCGTAACTCTACCGATGACCATAACTCTACCGCCGACTACCGGCGAGCATTACACGACAACCATTACTCTAACGTTACTCACGGCGGCCGATCGTTACTCTGACGACCATTACTACCGGCGACCGTTACTCACCGGCGACCGTTACTCGCCGTTACTCCGACGACCGTTACTCTACCGACGACCGTTACTCTACCGACGACCGTTACTCTACCGACGACCGTTACTCTTTACTCCGACGATCACCATTGGCGACCGAACTCCATTACCATTACTCCATTGACGACCATTACTCCAGACAACCATTACTCTACGACCATGACTCCATTATTACTCTACCCGACCATTACTCCATTGATCGACCATTACTCCATTGGCGACCATAACTCCCGACCATTACTCCATTGACGACCATAACTCTACCGACGACCATAACTCATTACATTGACGACCATTACTCATTACCGGCGACCATTACTCCATTACCGATGACGACCATTACTCCATTATTACTCTACCGACTGACTCCGATCGACCATTACTCCATTGGCGACCATTACCGACGACCATTACTCCATTCGACCATTACTCATTACGACCATACTCTCCGACGACCATTACTCCATTGACGACCATTACTCACCCGATCGACCATTACTCCATTGACGACCATAACTCCATTGACGACCATTACTCCCGACCATTACTCCTACCGACGACCGTTACTCTACCGACGACCATTACTCCATTGACGACCATTACTCTCCCCGACCATTACTCCGACGACCATAACTCCATTGACGACCATTACTCCGACGACCATAACTCTACCGACGACCGTTACTCCATTCATTACCGACGACCATTACTCCATTAACGACCATTACTCCATTGACGACCATTACTCCATTGACGACCATTACTCCATTGACCGACGACCATTACTACTCCATTGACAACCATTACTCCATTGACGACCATTACTCCTCCATTCTACCGACGACCATTACTCCATTGACGACCATTACTCTACCGACGACCATTACTCCCGACCATTACTCCATTGACAACCATTACTCCATTGACGGCCATTACATTGGACCTACCGACGACCATTACTCCATTGACGACCATTACGACCATTACTCCATTGACGACCATTACTCCATTGACGACCATTACCATTAACATTACTCCAGACGACCATTACTCCATTGACGACCATTACTCCTGACGACCATTACTCCATTGACATTACTCCATTGACGACCATTACTCCATTGACGACCATTACTCTACCGACGACCATTACTCCATTGACGACCATTACTCCATTGACGACCATTACTCCATTGACGACCATTACTCCATTGACGACCATTACTCCATTGACGACCATTACTCCATTGACGACCATTACTCCCATAACTCTACAGACGACCATTACTCCATTGACGACCATTACTCCATTGACGACCATAACTCTACAGACGACCATTACTCCATTGACGACCATTACTCCATTGACGACCATAACTCTACAGACTCCATTGACGACCATTACTCCATTGACGACCATAACTCTACAGACGACCATTACTCCATTGACGACCATTACTCTACTCCATTGACGACCATTACTCCATTGACGACCATTACTCCAGACGACCGTTACTCCCGACGACCATTACTCCACATTACCATTACTCCATTGACGACCATTACTCCATTGACGACCATTACTCCATTGACGACCATAACTACTCCATTGACGACCATTACTCCATTTACCATTACTCCCGACGACCATTACTCCATTGACGACCATTACGACCATTACTCTACCGACGACCATTACTCCATTGACGACCATTACTCCATTGACGACCATTACTCCATTGACGACCATAACTCCAGTTACGACCATTACTCCATTGACGACCATTACTCTCCCGACGACCATTACTCCATTGACGACCATTACTCCATTGACGACCATAACTCCATTGACGACCATTACTCCATTGACGACCATAACTCTACAGACGACCGTTACGACGACCATTACTCCGACGACCATTACTCCTCTACTCCGACGACCGACCATTACTCCCGACCATTACTCCATTGACGACCATTACTCCATTGACGACCATTATGACGACCATTACTCCATTGACGACCATTACTCTACCGACGACATTGCGACCATTACTCTACCGACCATTACTCCATTGACGACCATTACTGGCGACCATAACTCCCGACCATTACTCCACGACCATAACTCTACCGACGACCGTTACTCCCGACGACCATTACTCCATTGACGACCATTACTCCATTGACGACCATTACTCCATTGACGACCATTACTCCATTGACGACCATTACTCCATTGACAACCATTACTCCATTGACGACCATTACTCCATTGACGACCATTACTCCATTGACGACCATTACTCCATTGACAACCATTACTCCATTGACGACCATTACTCCATTACGACCATAACGACCATTACTCCATTGACGACCATAACCATTACTCTACCGACGACCATTACTCCATTGACGACCATTACTCTCCAGACGACCATTACTCCATTACTCCACGACCATTACTCTACCGACGACCATTACTCCATTGACGACCATTACTCCATTGACGACCATTACTCTACTCCGACGACCATTACTCCATTGACGACCATTACTCCATTGACGACCATTACTCCATTGACGACCATTACTCCATTGACGACCATTACTCCATTGACGACCATAACTCTACAGACGACCGTTACTCTCCCGACGACCATTACTCCATTGACGACCATTACTCCATTGACATTACTCCATTAACCATTACTCCAGACGACTCATTACTCCATTGACGACCATTACTCCATTGACGACCATAACCATTACTCCATTGACGACCATAACTCCATTGACGACCATTAACTCTACAGACGACGACCATTACTCCATTGGCGACCATTACTCTACCGACGACCATTACGACCATTACTCCATTGACAACCATTACTCCGACCATTACTCCATTGACGACCATAACTCCGACCATAACTCTACAGACGACCGTTACTCGACGACCATTACCATTGACGACCATTACTCCATTGACGACCATTACTCCATTGACGACCATAACCATTACTCCATTGACGACCATAACTCTACTCCAGACGACCATTACTCCGTGACGACATTACTCCATTGGCGACCATTACGACGACCATTACTCCATTGACGACCATTACTCCATTGACGACCATTACTCCATTGACGACCATTACTCTACCGACGACCATTACTCCATTGACGACCATAACTCCATTACAGACGACCATTACTCCTACCGACGACCATTACTCTACCGACGACCATTACTCCATTGACGACCATAACTCCTGACGACCATTACTCCAGACGACCGTTACTCTCCCGACTCCGACCATTACTCCATTGACGACCATTACTCCATTACCATTACTCTGACGACCATTACATAACTCCATTGACGACCATTACTACCATTGACGACCATTACTCCATTGACGACCATTACTCTCCCGACGACCATTACTCCATTGACGACCATTACTCTCCCGACGACCATTACTCCATTGACGACCATTACTCTACCGACGACCATTACTCCATTGACGACCATTACTCTACCGACGACCATTACTCCATTGACGACCATTACTCCATTACTCTACCGACGACCATAACTCTACAGGCGGCCGTTACTCCATTGATGACCATTACTCCATTGACGCGACCATTACTCCATTACGACCATTACCGATGACCATTACTCCATTGACGACCATTACTCCATTGACGACCATTACTCCATTGACGACCATTACTCCATTGACGACCATTACTCCATTGACGACCATTACTCCATTGACGACCATTACTCCATTGACGACCATTACTCTGTGATAGTGACAGAGGGATGAAGGGAGATGTGAATGTAAAGGGAATGGTACCAACACTTACGATCATCAAAAAATACTGAGAGACAAATATTCAATATCTACGAACATAATGTAAGCTGAAAGAACCACTAGGTAGGGGGTCGTTAAGAAAAGAAGAGCCTCGTTGAAGCCTATTTTTCCCCAAGCCCATAGGGCCCTGGTCAAAAGTAGTGCACTATATAGGGAACAGGCTACCATTCGGGACACAGACAAATAATTTCATCCACTTACTTTCGGATAAAAGTAATATGACAATAATAAAATAAGGAAAGTGAATGTGTGACAAAATCTGTCATCATGGCAGGTTATTATGCTTGGTGGAGCGTGGTGTGATTCAGCCCCACAGCTCTGCAGTCCAACCACTACCACTCGCCATGCTGTGAAATGCACTGTCTTGCCTTCTCCCTAAAGGAATACCTAAGTCAACTACACTGCTGATATGATTCAGCAGTGTCCAGTCCACTGTGTTTATCAGTGGCGCCACCTAGTGCATGTTGTGGACCATGCGCTCAAAAATATAAATGCTGAATGCTACTGACAGACCCTGAGGAAAACAGTTGTAGAAACGCAGGGGTAAGATAATGAATTCTAAGACACTAGAGGTTTTCCTTATCCTGTTTAAACCTTATGGAAGGTGAGTTTAGACACAACCATATCCCCATTTTCACACTAATGTTCCGATCCTAATCAAACTGCGCTGGTTTTACATTGTGTCTTTTTCATCAAGGTGCCAGCAACCGTGTAACCAGGCTAGATTAGAACAGTTTGGTTTGGCTCGGCTCATATGGCTCAGGTCTGCTTCTACCTGATTCTAGGTTCACCTACCTCTGTCATTGCCACTAGCATACTGGAGAGGCTTGCTCTTATCGATGCTGTTAAAGCTCTGACTCCTCCTGTTGAGGTTGGAGGATCCTTGGCCCTTTGGGGCCCCGCTGCCTGCAGCGGACACCCTGGTCGGCCCTGGCAACCTGCAGACAAAAACACAGGTGGGTGAGGAGAAAGCGTGAACAGTCACAGAGCAACAAAAATAAATGTTTAGCTCGGTAGTGTGTTTGTGTCGTGCTGAAAGGACCATTATGTTCTCTCTGGGACATGCATAAGAGCCCACACACGGATACACAGATGTAAGCGCGAGCACACACACACACACACACACACACACACACACACACACACACACACACACACACACACACACACACACACACACACACACACACACACACACACACACACACACACACACACACACACACACACACACACACACACACACACACACACACACACACACAGTGTTGTGCTGAAAGGACCACCTGTATTCTCAGGGAAACACACAAGAGAATACACCCTTCAGCATCTGTGGATAAATGTGGATGTTTACTTCTGATGCCACAGCTGGAGCGCAGTCATAAGTCCCAGAGGGGGGAGAGGCCATAGGCTCATTATTCCATTAAGGACTCGTTAAAGCATGCTAACGGATCTCACAGTCCACTACACTGACACTGACAGAGCAAGGTCTTCTCAGTACTGCAACCAAACAACCTCCTGATTGGTTAAACACTGAGATTAACCAATCAGCATTGCTCAAAGGCTCAGTGTAACACGCACGGAATGCACCCACAGTCCTTGAGTCAAGCTGGACACTTCAATGCATCTGGCGAGGTAACTGCCTTGGGCAGTAATAAATTAATGGTCATCATGAGTCTGGGAACTTTCACTTTGATTTGGATGTTTTATCAGTGAGATAATTGACCTAGAAAATATGTTGCTGGCGTCTAACTTTGCAGATGGACTCGTTGACCTTTACGAGGAAGTGAAATCTATACAAATCTGCCTTTGTCCTGGAAAAACATGATCGCATCTCAAAGAAAATGATCTAATCACATGACCATTACAACATATCTATATGAAGTTCATACAGTTTTGATTACCAGTCTGCAAAACACACAAAACCTTCATTCATGCCCTAAACATACAGGACAACCTCCAGGCCCCTTTAGAGTGATACGGATGTTTTTTTATCTGGTTTCAGAGAGAGAGAGAGAGAGAGAGAGAGAGAGAAATAAAGAATGAGAGAGAAAGAGAGACCTGGTGAACAGTATGAACTACTCTGTGTTGTTTTATGAAAGATGCTAAGCCCATTTCCCCATGGGAATTCTATCATCTAAACTACCCCACTATCCAATCCACATCATTTATGCCTGGCCCTTTAGAACTGACACTCCTAAAAGCTTGGCAATTAAAGGGGAGTATGGGAGTTTAATTAGGCATCGTAACCCTGGACAAAGAGACTTAACAACAGCGCATAAACCTGTCACAGAAGCAGACTGAGGAAGCTTGAGGGACTAGATGGCAATGTGAAGTATGACTAAGGGTCAAAACAACACAACCAGTGAATTAACATCTTGGCCCTGTGGTAATGCAGGGAAACGACTCTATTTAGTCCCAAATGACAACCTATTCCCTTTATAGTGCACTACTTACAGTAGGGTTCTGGTCAAAAGTAGTGTACTCTATAGGGACTAGGGTGTCATTCGAGATACAACCTCTCGCTCTCTAAACCACAGAGGAGACAGTCATCTGTTTGATAGTAAACATGACTGTGTGTGTCAAACAGACAATAAAACACACATTCGTACGCGGCTAAATTTGTGGTGGCAGAAATCATACTGTGACGAGTAAACATGTACCTTCTTGTTTCTGTTTCAGAGTAAAAAGCCAACTCGCAACGCAGACAATGGACTGGTCCCGACGGAGTCAATCCATACATCATGTAATGATTGATGGAACCAGAGTAACACCAACTCCTTCTGTTGTAACGTAGGAGTCTCTTAACTCCAGTCTTCAACCCAAGGATCAATGCATTACTCAACGTCTGTGTCCCAAATGGCACCCTACAATGTCTTGGTCCAGTGACTGAGGAGTCTGGGTGCTTCTAGACATCATTGGGTTGGAAAACGGACAGATGGTCAAATGAAAAAGCAGGTGATGTAGATATGCTAGAAGCTCCATCCACTTGGTAATGATACACTTTCATCACCCTGTCAATACATATTTCACCACATCCTGCCACCAATGCATCATGATCAGAAATAATAACGTTCAACTAAGATATAATCCTTCATTTCCGGGACGGGGCTAACGAAGATGTATCTGATGTCCCTCCTGGCTGCCTGTGTTCCAAATGGCACCCTATTCCTTATTTAGTGAACTATTTCTGACCAGTGCCATTTGGGATGCAGCCGGGGTCTCCAGCACTCAGTTCTATTTTTAAGACGGAGAAGAGGGAGAGGGGTGGCCAGACACATTATTCTCCCTGTCAGACAGGGCTAGAGGAAACGGCTTCAAACTGACAGGGTGTCTCTCTGCTCACTGCAAAACAACCCCCCCCCCAATTTTTTTTAAATAATATATATATATATATATAAAATAATAATAATAATATATATATATATATATATAAAATGGGACAGATAACAGACTCAGTACACACATGTACAAACACACGCAACCACCGACCCACCCACCCAGGCTGAGAGGGGCACCTGGAGACCCGTGAGCTGAATAAGCATGACTTCATGAGTGCATGTGTGTAATGTCAAATATAACCAGGCAGGAGGGATGGGGGGGGCAGAGAGAGAGAACGAGAGAGAGAGGAGATGGAGCGAGAGCGCCCACTTGAACAGAAGACCCTGCCATCTGCTCAGCCCATTATCTATATTAGTGAGAGAGAGCGTGTGTGTGTCTGTGTGTATGTGTTTGACAGTACATACCTATGCGAAAGATAATGAGTATTATCAGTATGAAACAGACACAGTATGTGTAAAACAAAATGTGTGTCTGCTTCTGGCAGGAAGCTCAGGGGAGTCAGTCAAATTGAATAACAGGTTTCTTAGCAAGTCAGCACATCTGTCGCTGTATATTCAGGACAATTACCAAAGCTTCTCTGGAATCGCTTCTATCAGCATCACAGACAGGTGCTTTAGGCTGCGGACAAGCGGTCAAACACCGCCCCCTGCTGCGAACACGCTGAATTTAAATGGCTATTTATTTTTTAGTTGAGGGTGAGATGCCGAAACACTGTCAACACACCAGGGGTGTACCATTAGTGCCTCACTATAGCAAAATGAAACAAAATGCTTTGCAACAGAAAACATTTTCCAATGAAAAACAAGAGTTTCTTATTGAACAAGTTCAGGTAGTCCCTCCCCATTTGTCTTATTGATTCTGCTTGGTTCTTAGTGAATAGGACCCAGGTAAGCAGGTTTACTGAGAGAGTGGAGTAGGGATTTTAACCTCAAAATCAATTGAAGAGGCTTGTTTGCACACTTTACACAACTCTAGGAGCATAGAAACACTTTACACAGCTCTAGGAGCACAGAGGAAACATTTTACACAGCTCTAGGAGCACAGAGGAAACACTTTAATAGTAGAGAAATAAACTCCAGCACACTGGCATTCCTGTTTGACCCACAATGTGTTTAGTGGTTGGAGATCCATTAAATGCATTGTGGAGTAATAGTTGGAGAGTTGCTTGAGTTTCTTTTTCAAGGCCCAATATCCTCAGATATAAAACTGCCAAGGTAGCAACAGAACTAAGTCCTTCAGCCAATCAAACACAGGAGCTTTCACAAACGTGTGAGGCTACCATTGTGCTGGGAACTCACATTGAGTGTATTTCCTGAATAATGTTGTTGACTTTAAAATCACCCTGGGGGTGTAGGCTAGTACCTCACAATAAAACAACTGTTCATGCCCAATGGGTATCCTCCACAGTAAATCAAAGGTACATTTTATGGCCACAAACTGAAACTCCAGGGCCAATGTCTTTATGTACAATACTTTCAATGAATGATATCATTTGGCACATTTCTACCCTGACCCTTTCCCAGTGAGAATTCATGGAAGAAAACGTGCACTCTTCATCAACGATGTAGTTAGTTTCAAGTTATGGGAGCAGGTCACGTGACCACTAGTTTTTATTTCCACGTATCAATCTGAATCAGGAAAAATCTATCCAGTCCATTTCATTTCATTAGAGGTCCAGGACGACTCACACAGGCCGTGTGTTCTCCAGGTCGGGTGTGGTGAGCCCCGGGGGACTCGTATCGTCTGCCATTTTACGACATCCGCTGGCTCCTAGCTGTATCACACCAGCCCCCTGGAAGGCCCAGAGAGTGCTGATCCTGGCCCCCAAAACAGTGCAGTCTGTCACCAACCCCCCCCCCCTACACACACAGACAGAGACACACACACACAGACAGAGACACACACACACACACTATAGTCTCTATCCGGCTATGTCTGTAGTCAGGGTTAGCTAAGAAACCCAATCAGTCTTGGTGTGGTTGGCCTGATGAGACAGGCCCAGTTTCATTAGCCAAGGTAATGAGGGAGAGAGGAGGCCAACAGGGAGATGAATGGCTGAGCATTGCACTGGGTCAGGGGAAAAGTAACTCTGCCCAACTACTTTTGTTGTGAAATCTCAGCCATTTTATCCAATCGATAGAGTTTCCATTTGGGGATAATAATATAAAGTATTTATTTTAATTCAAGTGTTAGTGGGATTTTCATGCATCGGCAGAGGAGGAAACACGCCCAGATCCAAGGAAACGCGCCCCGATCCAAGGGAACGCGCCCCGATCCAAGGAAACGCGCCCCGGTCCAAGGGAACGCGCCCAGATCCAAGGGAACGCGCCCCGATCCAAGGAAACGCGCCCCGATCCAAGGGAACGCGCCCCGATCCAAGGGAACGCGCCCCGATCCAAGGAAACGCGCCCCGATCCAAGGGAACGCACCCGATCCAAGGGAACGCGCCACGATCCAAGGGAACGCGCCCCGATCCAAGGAAACACGGTCCGATCCACATCAACGGGACTGCAGTAGAGAGAGTCATCAGGGTTAAGTTCCTCTGCATTCACATCACAGAGGACGACATGGACCAACAACACTCTTGTCAAGAGGGCGCAGCAGTGTCTACTTCCCAAGGTGGCCTCTCCAAATACTACCGCTGCACCATCGAGAGCGTCGATAGAGGGAACGCGCCCCGATCCAAGGGAACGCGCCCCGATCCAAGGAAACGCGGCCCTATCCAAGGAAACGCGGCCCGATCCAAGGGAACGCGCCCCGATCCAAGGAAACGCGCCCCGATCCAAGGGAACGCGCCCCGATCCAAGGGAACGCGCCCCGATCCAAGGGAACGCGCCCCGATCCAAGGGAACGCGCCCCGATCCAAGGAAACACGGTCCGATCCACATCAACGGGACTGCAGTAGAGAGAGTCATCAGGGTTAAGTTCCTCTGCATTCACATCACCGAGGACGACATGGACCAACAACACTCTTGTCAAGAGGGCGCAGCAGTGTCTACTTCCCAAGGTGGCCTCTCCAAATACTACCGCTGCACCATCGAGAGCGTCCTGACCAGTTACATCACGGCCTTCCAGTGGGTGTAAAGACGGCCCACACATATGCGCTTCACACACACACACACACACACATGCTACACACACACGCTACACATATGCCGTGGCTATTGAGATTCATGTTTTAATAAAACAAAGGAAACACGAATACTACAAAACAAGAAATGTAACACGAAAACCGAAACAGCCTATACTGGTGCAAAGTAACACAGAGACAGAAACAAGGACAATCACCCACAACACACTCAAAGAATATGGCTGCCTAAATATGGTTCCCAATCAGAGACAACGATAAACACATGCCTCTGATTGAGAACCACTTCAGACAGCCATAGACTAAGCTAGAAAACCCCACTAAGCCACAATCTCAATACCTATGAAAAACCCCAAGACAAAACACACCACATACCAAAACCCATGTCACACCCTGGCCTGACCAAATAAATAAAGAAAACACAAAATACTAAGACCAGGGCGTGACACACACGCTACACACACACACATTACAACCAGACTCAAATTTACAGTACTATTTACAATCCCCGCTTTCTCTGATACATGTGTAAAAATGGAATATATATTCCCTTAGTTAACAGCTGTGTTCGAGAGCAAAGCAGCTTGTACACGGCTATTCAGCAACAACACCAGCTGACGGGTTGTCAATACTGTGAAGGGGAATACCACCCATAGGCTTGTCAATACTGTGAAGGGGAATACCACCCATAGGTTTGTCAATACTGTGAAGGGGAATACCACCCATAGGCTTGTCAATACTGTGAAGGGGAATACCACCCATAGGCTTATCAATACTGTGAAGGGGAATACCACCCATAGGCTTGTCAATACTGTGAAGGGGAATACCACCCATAGGCTTGTCAATACTGTGAAGGGGAATACCACCCATAGGCTTGTCAATACTGTGAAGGGGAATACCACCCATAGGCTTGTCAATACTGTGAAGGGGAATACCACCCATAGGCTTGTCAATACTGTGAAGGGGAATACCACCCATAGGCTTGTCAATACTGTGAAGGGGAATACCACCCATAGGCTTGTCAATACTGTGAAGGGGAATACCACCCATAGGCTTGTCAATACTGTGAAGGGGAATACCACCCATAGGCTTGTCAATACTGTGAAGGGGAATACCACCCATAGGCTTGTCAATACTGTGAAGGGGAATACCACCCATAGGCTTGTCAATACTGTGAAGGGGAATACCACCCATAGGCTTGTCAATGCTATCCAGCACATATTTCACATAGCTTGGCGGGGTTTGCGTGAAGTAATTTGCCAGCACGCTGGTTCCCACCAGCCACAACCGTCTAAGGAGAAACAAATGCTCTGGGAGCCAGACAAGCGGTGAAGTATAGGAGCCTGGAACTGTCTGGAAGCCACCACAGCAAGTCACTCTGTTCAATGCAGCGTTCGGTAAAATGGCCCCTAATCCACATCGGCTTGAGTTTAATGGCCCGCGCACGTCACTGATGCCTGGGATCGCCAAGTGCCGATGTTAGTTTGGCATCAGAGAATAGCCAACACAAAGTATTCCATTATGAAATCCTCTAAGATAGATGCACAACCAAACCAAATGTAACAACTTCCTTGTGCCAAGATTTTCACAAGTAGATTATTATGAATTGAAGAGGTTGTACAGTAAAGTACATAATGTGTCATTCATGTCGACATGAACTGAAAGAAGGTGAAGGAAAGTTAGCCATGTGAGAGTCATACCTTGTGTTTTTCTTCTGTGGTGCTGCTCCTATTCCGCTGTGACCCGGGGGGCTACCATACCGCGCAGTGAGACTGTGGAGAGAGCAGGGAGAGACACAGACTTAGTGAAGGAATGAGGTGAACAGCTCTCTGGACTCTTTCAACTGTAGCATCTTTGAGACATCATCTAATGCAATAAGGAGAGAGTCAGAGGAGAGCATTGCGCGAGACAGAGACAGTAACTAACAACGGGACACACATTTCATGTGTATGTCCTCTGTAGCTCAATTGGTAGAGCTTGGAATTTATTATTTTAATATTTTTTTTTATTTAACTAGGCAAGTCAATTAAGAACACATTTTGATTTACAATGACGGCCTAAAACAGTGGGTTAACTGCCTTGTTCAGGGGCAGAATGACATATTTTTTTATCTTGTCAGCTCAGGGATTCGATCTAGCAACCTTTCGGTTACTGGCCCAATGCTCTAACCACTAGGCTACCTGCCACCCCTACGCAATTCCTGGATAGTGATAGTGGGTTAAATTCCCGGAACCACCTGCTCGAAAAATGTTTGCAAGCATGAGGAAGTCACTTTGGATAAAAGTGTCTGCTACATAGCATTTATTATTACCATTATATGACTATATTATATTATTACCATTATATGACTATTATTACCATTATATGACTATATTATTACCAATATTTTACTATACTATTACCATTATATTACTATACTATTACCATTATATTACTATACTATTACCATTATATTATTATATTATTACCATTATTTTACTATATAATATTATTATCATTATATTACTATATTATTACCATTATATTATTATATTATTACTATATAATATTATTATCATTATATTACTATATTATTACCATTATATTACTATATTATAACCACATGTTTTTGAAGCATGTAACGGCTTCAATTAGCCTTTAACTGTAAAGCAACTCCCTCACCATAATGTGCCACTTCAACGTAATCTCCTACTGAATCTTGACTGATCTCCCTCAAAAAAAGAGTTTTAACTCCAGAAATAAAAACACATTCTTAATTAACAAAAGTGAATAAAAAACCCTACAGAGGAAGTGGTGTAGGAAACTCCTCCAGGCAAAGTCATAGTTTACAATGGGACACTCATTCTTAGTCATGTTGAGAGAATTAACGGCGAGGCTGGTGGTTACCGCCTCGCTTGGCCTCTGCTGGCGTTCGACAGGAAATAGTTAGGGAACTCGCGACGGACACAAAGAAAACAAAAGGGTGTTTAATGAACAAAAGGACTGCTTTAATCATAGTGAACACCCAGTAAATCAGGGTAAAAGCCAGGTGGTCGGGGTGAGTGGCTCTGAAAGCATGTGTCATTGCCAAGCTTCATCAACCCCACTATACAGGTCTATTGAGGACTGCCTGGTGGGAGCACAGCAGAGATACAACGCCTTGGCCTTTGGGGTCACACTTTACACTAAGTTCCATTGGGTCACACTTTACACTAAGTTCCATTGGGTCACACTTTACACTAAGTTCCATTGGGTCACTTTACACTAAGTTCCATTGGGTCACACTTTACACTAAGTTCCATTGGGTCACACTACACTAAGTTCCATTGGGTCACACTTTACACTAAGTTCCATTGGGTCACACTACACTAAGTTCCATTGGGTACACTAAGTTCCACTGGGTTTACACTAAGTTCCATTGGGTCACACTTTACACTAAGTTCCATTGGGTCACACTACACTAAGTTCCATTGGGTCACACTACACTAAGTTCCATTGGGTCACACTACACTAAGTTCCATTGGGTCACACTTTACACTAAGTTCCATTGGGTCACACTATACATTGGGACAGACTTTACATTACGTTACATGGGGTCACACTTTATATTAAGTTCCATTGGGTCACACTTTACACTAAGTTCCATTGGGTCACACTACACTAAGTTCCATTGGGTCACACTTTACACTAAGTTCCATTGGGTCACACTATACATTGGGACAGACTTTACATTACGTTACATGGGGTCACACTTTATATTAAGTTCCATTGGGTCACTTTACACTAAGTTCCATTGGGTCACACTTTACACTAAGTTCCATTGGGTCACACTATACATTGGGACAGACTTTACATTACGTTACATGGGGTCACACTTTATATTAAGTTCCATTGGGTCACTTTACACTAAGTTCCATTGGGTCACTTTACACTAAGTTCCATTGGGTCACACTATACATTGGGACAGACTTTACATTACGTTACATGGGGTCACACTTTATATTAAGTTCCATTGGGTCACTTTACACTAAGTTCCATTGGGTCACTTTACACTAAGTTCCATTGGGTCACACTATACATTGGGACAGACTTTACATTACGTTACATTGGGTCAGACTTTACATTAAGTTGCTACTGTTTCCATTTTTAAAACAGGAAAAACGAATATGCTGATGTTACTGTTAACTGTTAATATGACAGTATGGACGGGCCGTGATAATATAGACATTCATTTTTTTCTCAATTGTTTTGACACAATGAGGGACGTTCAAATCTCCCAAAAGAATTAACACAACCATCAAACCATTAGTATGCTTTCATTGTTTTACACAAATATAAAAATGTTAAACACATTTTTGCTAAAAACACTCACAAAAAGTTCAACATTCAGGTGAGTAATCCTGTATGTAATATTTAAGCATCATCAACTCAATTGCTGAGATGCATAGTACAACAAAACATTAACAGTGATATGTAACATTATGTTAGCCTGATAGCAATAGGTAACATTATGTTAGCCTGATAGCAATAGGCAACATTATGTTAGCCTGATAGCAATAGGTAACATTATGTTAGCCTGATAGCAATAGGTAACATTATGTTAGCCTGATAGCAATAGGTAACATTATGTTAGCCTGATAGCAATAGGTAACATTATGTTAGCCTGATAGCAATAGGCAACATTATGTTAGCCTGATAGCAATAGGTAACATTATGTTAGCCTGATAGCAATAGGTAACATTATGTTAGCCTGATAGCAATAGGCAACATTATGTTAGCCTGATAGCAATAGGTAACATTATGTTAGCCTGATAGCAATAGGTAACATTATGTTAGCCTGATAGCAATAGGTAACATTATGTTAGCCTGATAGCAATAGGTAACATTATGTTAGCCTGATAGAGATGTAAGGATTGAGGACAAAGTGGTTTTAGTATGTAATAATGTTCAGTGATATAAGTCAAAAGACTAAAACAAGAGGAACACATCGTGAAAGGGACCCTAGAGAGTTGTTATCTGGGGTTTTGAATTGCAGGTGTGTTTTTTCCAGTGGATAGGGAATGGACATGTGTTATCAGTTCAACCAAGGACACATGTAGGAAATAGGGTCACATCACTACAAAATGAGAAAAATAACAAGAAAATACCAAATGATTCTACATGAGACTCAAATTCATTCATGATCATGCAATATGAATTTTACACAACACTGTATAAAAGGGTTGCATATAAAGTCTTAAAACTGTTAGCTAAAACTGTTAGCACTATACAGAGCTATACATGTACATCTCTGGTTTGAAAATACATTTAAAATGACGTTGGATACAGTATATTGAATGACAGTCAACCGTCAACCATTGATCTAAATACTCCAATGACCCTTTCCTAAAGAAACAACATGTTCCACATACTATATGTAATGGTTTATCTTACAAAGTGTTCAAACTGCTTCCTATGTCTCAATGAACCCTGGGAGATGTACTACAAGATGAGTGGGAGGAGAGGTTGTCTTTCTTGCGCTAACACTCACACTTGTCATTGTCTTACTAGCAGGGACTTTGCTGATAGCTGCTTATTGAGGACACTGTGCTTACTATGACTGTGAGATGTGGTTGTCTCACCTAGCTATCTTAAGATGAATGCACTAACTACAAGTCGCTCTGGATAAGAGCGTCTGCTAAAACAAATACTAAAATGTCATCGTAATAGGGTTGAGTGGGAAGGGGGCCTTTCCCTCTGTGATGGTAAGAGGCCGTTTGGAGCACAGTTTCTGAGAGCACTCAAGGTCATGTTTCGATAACTGCTCTAAACCTCCTATTACATGGCTGAGAACAGTCTGATCGCCCAGCGTCGATAAGCAGCTGGATACATCATTCCCCTCCTTGAGGTTAATATTCTACCATGGTTACCCTCAATTTTCAAGTGAGGTGGACACACCTCGGTCTCCCATTGGTTATAGACAGGTGGGGTTTGGGAATAAATATGGTCCCCAGTCCACTAGACTGTCACATTCTCACAATGACTTTCCTCTGGTTCGTGTCCTGTCTCGCCTTCATCAGTGCCGCCTACGGTGAGTATTCACACCTTCTCTTTACCTACAGTGTTACCTCCTTGATTTAACCCTTAACCCTTGTTTTAATGCTAAAAGTGTAAAAGTAAGATGTGGAGTGCCTCAAGGCTCTGGTCTTGGACCACTACTGTTCTCATTATGTGCTACTGCTACATTGATAGCACCAGGTGATGTTATTTGGAAACACTTCCGTACGTTGGATGCCCATGGTTGAGTATGTTGCATTAAACAGAGCATTTAAACATGACGAGCTAAGTGTTTACAAAATATTTTCTTGTAACCAGGCTGCGGCATCCCCGCCATCAAGCCCGTGGTGTCTGGCTATGCCCGCATCGTTAATGGTGAGGAGGCTGTGCCCCACTCCTGGCCCTGGCAGGTATCTCTGCAGCAGACCAGCGGCTTCCACTTCTGTGGGGGATCCCTGATCAACGAGAACTGGGTGGTCACCGCCGCTCACTGCAACGTCGCTACCTACCACCGCGTGATCGTTGGAGAGCACAAGAGGGGCAGCGGCAACAACGCTGAGGACATCCAGATCCTGAAGCCCGCTAAGGTACAGCACAGTCACACATCCTCCTCTATAGCTCTGGGTAGAAGTTCCCCTCAGGCGCTGCTCTAGGATCAGCCTATCCCCCGCCGGCTCAGCTGATCCGATCAGTGATCCGTCGGAGCAACGACGTCCTGTAGTCCTACCTGAACTCTCCATTTCATAAAGGTTTCAGTTCTAACTGTCCCTTCTCTCCCTCAACCCACCGCACCCCCTCTCCTCACCCACAGGTGTTCACCCACCCCAAGTGGAACCCCAGTACCATCAACAACGATATCGCCCTGATCAAGCTGTCCACCCCTGCTGTCCTGAACACCAATGTGTCCCCGGTGTGCCTGGCTGAGACCGCCGACGTCTTTGCACCTGGCATGACCTGTGTGACCTCTGGCTGGGGTCTGCTGCGCTACAATGCTATCAACACCCCTAACCAGCTGCAGCAGGCTGCTCTGCCCCTGCTGTCCAACGAGCAGTGCAAGGAGCACTGGGGGAGCAGCATCTCCGACGTCATGATCTGTGCCGGTGGTGCTGGTGCTACCTCCTGCATGGGTGACTCCGGTGGCCCCCTGGTCTGTGAGAAGGACAACGTCTGGACCCTGGTCGGTATTGTGTCCTGGGGCAGCAGCCGTTGCTCCACCACTACCCCCGCTGTGTACGCCCGCGTCACCGAGCTCCGTTCCTGGGTGGACCAGACCCTGGCCGCCAACTAAGAGACATGCTGCAGCATCCCTGTCATCCTGTATATTGCTATGTCATTTTATGCATTGTAATGTCATACTATGTATTGCTATGTCATTCTATATATTACTATGTAATGTACAACAACGAAACATTAGCTACCAAGACTGAGAATGCCACACATTGGTCTGAACTGAACATGACATTCAATAAACATAAAAAATATTATTGTGCAGTAATTGTATGATTACTACATTCACAACATAATATGGGGGCCTCGAATGGTTGAGGGACAGCTATTTGGGAACTGTGAGAGGGGATCTTGGAGGGTTCGGGTTCACGCTTTTTGGACTAGTGGGAGTTCTGTCAACGTGCCCTTGAGCAGGGCATTGACCCTGGATGCTTCTGTGTGTCACTCTGAATGGGAGTCTGTTGGATGATGTAGTTGTTGAGCAGCTTCACTGCAAGCATATAGTATGTTTCGTATTTTCAAATTTAAAAATAAATAAATAAATAAAAAGCTACAGTAGCATGGAATCATTGACAAAACTTAAAACCAAGTGTATAAGGGCTATTATAAACCGGGTATTTTGGATCCTGGATGCTGATTGGCTGAAACAGCATTCCAGCTGTGTGTATATCATCGATATTCCAAGGGTATGATGCAAACATACTTGTTGATGTTCTATCTGAAAGTTTCACGACGCTATTCTTGATATGCCACAGCAAATGACAAAAGAAAAGCAATAAGCTTCTATTAATGCATGACCTAACCTTGCATCTAGCCTAGCGTTTGGTTTGCAACAGTCACATACAGTGCCTTGCGAAAGTATTTGGCCCCCTTGAACTTTGCGACCTTTTGCCACATTTCAGGCTTCAAACATAAAGTTATAAAACTGTATTTTTTTTGTGAAGAATCAACAACAAGTGGGACACAATCATGAAGTGGAACGACATTTATTGGATATTTCAAACTTTTTTTAACAAATCAAAAACTGAAAAATTGGGCGTGCAAAATTATTCAGCCCCTTTACTTTCAGTGCAGCAAACTCTCTCCAGAAGTTCAGTGAGGATCTCTGAATGATCCAATGTTGACCTAAAGGACTAATGATGATAAATACAATCCACCTGTGTGTAATCAAGTCTCCGTATAAATGCACCTGCACTGTGATAGTCTCAGAGGTCCGTTAAAAGCGCAGAGAGCATCATGAAGAACAAGGACCACACCAGGCAGGTCCGAGATACTGTTGTGAAGAAGTTTAAAGCCGGATTTGGATACAAAAATATTTCCCAAGCTTTAAACATCCCAAGGAGCACTGTGCAAGCGATAATATTGAAATGGAAGGAGTATCAGACCACTGCAAATCTACCAAGACCTGGCCGTCCCTCTAAACTTTCAGCTCATACAAGGAGAAGACTGATCAGAGATGCAGCCAAGAGGCCCATGATCACTCTGGATGAACTGCAGAGATCTACAGCTGAGGTGGGAGACTCTGTCCATAGGACAACAATCAGTCGTATATTGCACAAATCTGGCCTTTATGGAAGAGTGGCAAGAAGAAAGACATTTCTTAAAGATATCCATAAAAAGTGTTGTTTAAAGTTTGCCACAAGCTACCTGGGAGACACACCAAACATGTGGAAGAAGGTGCTCTGGTCAGATGAAACCAAAATGGAACTTTTTGGCAACAATGCAAAACGTTATGTTTGGCGTAAAAGCAACACAGCTCATCACCTTGAACACACCATCCCCACTGTCAAACATGGTGGTGGCAGCATCATGGTTTCAATCAGGAAGATGGTTGAAATTGATGGGAAGATGGATGGAGCCAAATACAGGACCATTCTGGAAGAAAACCTGATGGAGTCTGCAAAAGACCTGAGACTGGGACGGAGATTTGTCTTCCAACAAGACAATGATCCAAAACATAAAGCAAAATCTACAATGGAATGGTTCAAAAATAAACATATCCAGGTGTTAGAATGGCCAAGTGTAAGTCCAGACCTGAATCCAATCGAGAATCTGTGGAAAGAACTGAAAACTGCTGTTCACAAATGCTCTCCATCCAACCTCACTGAGCTTGAGCTGTTTTGCAAGGAGGAATGGGAAAAAATTTCAGTCTCTCGATGTGCAAAACTGATAGAGACATACCCCAAGCGACTTACAGCTGTAATCGCAGCAAAAGGTGGCGCTACAAAGTATTAACTTAAGGGGGCTGAATAATTTTGCACGCCCAATTTTTCAGTTTTTGATTTGTTAAAAAAGTTTGAAATATCCAATAAATGTCGTTCCACTTCATGATTGTGTCCCACTTGTTGTTGATTCTTCACAAAAAATACAGTTTTATATCTTTATGTTTGAAGCCTGAAATCTGGCAAAAGGTCGCAAAGTTCAAGGGGCGAATACTTTCGCAAGGCACTGTATGTGCCATTTTAACGAGGCTAATCAGGAAGTGTTCATTCCATTTCTCGCTCTACCTTTCTATCCAAAGTAAAGACGCAGACCGTGTCTGAAAACCCATACCCATACTTGTGTCCTAGTTAGCATTTTGGATGTGTGAAAATATAACGTTTTATAGTATGTGAAAAGTAGAAAGTTTCTTTAAAACGCCAGGATGTTATACTTATTTCGAGCGAGATGCATATGTTGTGATGTATCTGCTGTGTGTGACTGTAGAAATCGCTGCACATTATTGAGGAAGAGAATAAATGCACAGCCACACACATACCTGCCGACACATGCATTAATACACACATACACACTCGGACAAAGGACCAACTCACACTGTCACTGCACTGACAAACTAGCCTCATGAAAAGACAGAAATGCTCATAGCATTACATGTAGTCATTTTGAAACATTACCACAAAAAACCTCAGAGTCGTAACCTCTACAGGATCGGTGGGTCCCCCGCGGGACGGTTGAGCTAATGTAGGCTAATGCGATTAGCATGAGGTTGTCACTAACAAGAACATTTCCCAGGACATAAGACATATCTGATATTGGCCGAAACCTGAAATTCTTGTTAATCTAACTGCACTGTCCAATTTACAGTAGCTAGTACAGTGAAAGAATATCATGCTATTGTTTGAGGAGAGCGCACAGTTATGAACTTGAAAAGTTATTAATAAACCAATTAGGCACATATGGGCAGTCTTGATAGAAAATGTTGAACATAAATGCAATGGTTCATTGGATCAGTCTAAAACTTTGCACATACACAACTGCCATCTAGTGGCCAAAATCTAATTTGCGTCTGGGCTGGATAAATACATTATGGCCTTTCTCTTGAATGTCAAAGATGGCACAAACTGTACAGAAAAATACAATAAAATGCATGGTTTTTGTCTTTGTATTATTTTTACCAGATCTAATGTGTTATATTCTCCAACATTCATTTCACATTTCCACAAACATCAGTGTTTCCTTTCAAATGGTTCAAGAATATGCATATCCTTGCTTCAGGTCCTGAGCTACAGGCAGTTAGATTTGGGAATGTCAGTTTAGGCCAAAATTGAAAAAAGGGGCAGATCCTTAAGTTAAATTGCAGACTGAAGCAATCTACATAGGCAGCAACTAAACTCAACTTGACAAAATAGTAAGTCAAAACCTATGCAATAGTACTACGCATATAGGATAGGCCTATTGATCAAAGCTAAATACTGACTGGTAACACTTTCAATGAGGCATACATATAATGCCTTATAAATGCATTTATAATGCCTTATAATACACTTATTAGTATCTTATACTACTTGGTATAAGGCCAGAGAGCATAATGCATTATACGTTAACTATCTATCTCGCTTAGCTTGTTGGCATCAGTCATGTCATTAGCTTCCGCTAGCTCGTTAACCATCTTCACAGCCAGCTAGACAGCTAAGTTTTGGCATGTGCCTAGCTTTTCCAAATATATGTTGCTAGCTAACATAGCTGCCTACAGTAGTCCATGCTTATGTTCCTAGTTCTTTTCAATAAATGCAGTAAATATCAACAAGCACACAATAATCAAAAATGTAAAAATATGATTCAAAAAAAGTTTTTGTTATATTAGCATTAAGCTAGGATAAGAGGCCGTTTTGAGCAGAGTCTCGCCCTCCTGGTACTTGACTGAGAACTGTTTGATTGCCCAGCATTGACAAGCAGCTGGACATCCCCCTAGCATTGTAGAACCAGCCTGATTGCTGAGTTTACAATTTTATCAGTCTGGAGTCCCAACTCTTCAGACTGGTTCCAGCTGGATGACATCCTTGATGTTAATATTCTACCATGGCTACCCTCGGCTTTTGGGAGGGTTGGACACACCACAGTCTCTGATTGGTTACAGATGGATGGGGTTTGGAGATAGAGATACTATTTGTCTTCTAGACTGTCACAATGGCTTTTCTCTGGTTCGTCTCCTGTCTCGCGTTTGTAAGCGCCGCTAATGGCCATCTCCATCTCTCCCGTGGCTATGGCCGCATTATCAATAGTGAGGAGGCTGTGCCCCACTCCTGGCCCTGGCAGGTGTCCCTGCAGCAATCTGGCACCCACTTCTGTGGAGTTTCCCTGACAAACGAGTACTAGGTGGTGACTGCTGCTCACTGCGATGTCAAGACCTCCCACCGGCGAGCACGACATGCTCATGAGCAATGAGGCCATCCAGATCCTGAAGCCCGCTAAAGTGTTCACCCACCCCAGGTGGAACCCAGCACCATCAAGAATGACATCATCTTGATCAAGCTGGCCACCCCCACCACCCTGAGCGCCAAAGTGTCCCCCGTGTGTCTGGCTTCCTACGAAGACAACTTCGCCCCTGGCATGACCTGTGTGACTTCCGGCTGGTGCATGAGCAGCTACCAGCCTGCCAATTACCCCAACAAAACTGCAGCAGGGTGCTGTGCCCCTCCTGTCTGAGGAGGAGTGCAAGAAGCACTGAGGAAACATGATTCATGAAATGATCTGTGCTGGTGGTAAAGGTGTTTCCTCCTGCATGGGAGACTCGGTGGCCCCTGGTCTGTGAGAAGAACAAGGTGTGGAGCCTGGTCGGTATTGTGTTCTGGGGCAGCAGTGGTTGCTCTACCTCTACCCCCTCTGTGTACACCGGAGTCGCCGAGGTACGCACCTGGGTGGACATGGCCATGATGCTCAACTAAGAGCAATGCCACAGTTTCCCTGTCCAGAAAAATATGTACTGTGACACCATTCTAGGTTTTGTATCTATGTTTCAGTGGAGGCTGCAGAGGTAAGGACGGCTCATCATAATGGCCGGAGTGAATGGAATGGCATCAAACAGATGGATGTGTTTGATGTATTTGATACCATTCTACTGATTCCGCTTCTGCAATTACCACGAGCCCGTCCTCCCCATATTAAACAGTATTTTTACTACTTGATGACTTTAAATGCTGTGCACCCTTTGATAATCAAGAGACCCTTGGGTATGTTGTGGACCACAGGAGGTTGGTGACACCTTAATTGAGGAGAACGGGATCATGGTAATGGCTGGAACGGAACCAGTAGAATGGTATCAAATACATCAAACACATGGTTTCCAGGTGTTTGTTGACATTCCATTTTCTCTGTTCCGGCCATTATTATGAGCTGTTCTCCCTCAACAGCCTCCTGTGGTTGTGGTGGACTGTCAGTCAGTCCAGTGTGAAGCAGGTTATTCATGTCTACAGTATAAGGGAAGAAGGTCTCTTGTGCAGTCGTGGCCAAAAGTTTTGAGAATGACACAAATATGAATTTTCACAAAGTCTGCTGCCTCAGTTTGTGTGATGGCAAGTTGCATATACTCCAGAATGTTATGAAGAGTGATCAGATGAATTGCAAAGTCCCTCTTTGCCATGCAAATGAACTGAATACCCCCCCAAAAAAACATTTCCACTGCACTTCAGCCCTGCCACAAAAGGACCAGCTGACATCATGTCAGTGATTCTTTCGTTAACACAGGTGTGAGTGTTGACGAGAACAAGGCTGGAGATCACTCTGTCATGCTGATTTACTTTGAATAACATACTGGAAGCTTCAAACGGAGGGTGGTGCGTGGAATCTTCTTCCTCTGTCAAACATGGTTACCTGCAAGGAAACACGTGACGTCATCATTGCTTTGCACAAAAAGGGCTTCACAGGCAAGGATATTGCTGCCAGTAAGATTGCACCTAAATCAACCATTTATCAGATCATCAAGAACTTCAAGGAGAGCGGTTCAATTGTTGTGAAGAAGGCTTCAGAGTGCCCAAGAAAGTCCAGCAAGCACCAAGACCGTCTCCTAAAGTTGATTCAGCTGTGGGATCGGGGCACCACCAGCACAGAGCTTGCTCAGGAATGACAGCAGGCAGGTGTGAGTGCATCGGCACGCACAGTGAGGCAAACACTTTTGGAGGATGGCATGGTGTCAAGAAGGGCAGCAAAGAAACCACTTCTCTCCACAAAAAAACATTAGGGACAGACTGATATTCTGGAAAGGTACAGGGATTGGACTGCTGAGGACTGGGGTAAAGTCATTTCTCTGATGAATCCCCTTTCCGATTGTTTGGGGCATCTGGAAAAAAAGCTTGTCCGGAGAAGACAAGGTGAGCGCTACCATCAGTCCTGTGTCATGCCAACAGTTAAGCATCCTGAGACCATTCATGTGTGGGTTTGCTTCTCAGCCAAGGGAGTGGGCTCACTCACAATTTTGCCTAAGAACACAGCCATGAATAAAGAATGGTACCAACACATCCTCTGAGAGCAACTTCTCCCAACCATCCAGGAACAGTTTGGTGACGAACAATGCCTTTTCCAGCACGATGGAGCACCTTGCCATAAGGCAAAAGTGATAACTAAGTGGCTCGGGGAACAAAACATCCATATTTTTGGTCCATGGCCAGGAAACTCCCCAGACCTTAATCCAATTGAGAACTTGTGGTCAATCCTCAAGAGGCAGGTGGACAAAAGCAAAATCCACAAATTCTGACAAACTCCAAGCATTTATTATGCGAGAATGGGCTGCCACCAGTCAGGATGTGGCCCAGAAGTTAATTGACAGCATGTCAGGGCGGATTGCAAAGGTCTTGAAAAAGAAGGGTCAACCCTAGAAATATTGACTTTTTGCATCAACTTCATGTAATTGTCAATAAAAGTCTTTGACACTTGTAATTATACTTCAGTATTCCATAGTAACATCTGACAAAAATATCTAAAGACACTAAAGCAGCAAACTTTGTGGAAATTAATATTTGTGTCATTCTCAAAACTTTTGGCCACGACTGTACTCTGTAAATCACACATGCAATACTGTAGCCTAATTCCCAAAGCTGACCCACTAAGACTCCTAACAACGCCAGAGTGGACTCAGGAAAGCTGACCTCCCTGGCCTTTAACTGTCATCACAAACAAACAAAACACACAGGTTTCTGAATAAACAATGTCATTGGTCATCTAGAGTTACCTGATCTTGCCCGACAGTCAGGACATCTCCTCTGTGTTTATCTGTTTGTTAGTTATTTAGTTTTAGGCTAGTGGAAGAGATGAGGGCCAATAAACCCACCCATAAGAGGTGAGTGATACCCAGTCCCAGTGCCAGTTGCCTTGGAATGTAAATGAAGACTAGACTGAACACTTAATGCATGCTGGGTAAATTGGCACACTCAATAATTATCGGAATAAAATAACTGCGGTTTTCAAGGGCAAAATTAGCGCAGTTTTACAGAAGCGACAGAAGGGATATGCAGATTATCAAAAGCATTTAGATTGGATTTCTGAATATGCTTATAAGATATAAATATTCAGGTCATCTTTATGGTTCACAGGTCACTTCCTCCCAGATGGGAGAGAGACAGGAAAAGGAAGGACAGATGGAAGGAAGTTGGGAGAGGGAGGTTTTGGTGCCACTTGTGATGAGAAAGTATTCCATTTTACAGAATAAATAAATAATTTATTAGACATTATTGCTCAGTTGGTTTCATTAGGGCTACTGAAGAGATCTTATCTTAGATTAAAACTGGCCAACACAGAGCCATACCCTTATCAATGCATGGTTGGCCTCCCAATGAACTCCCAACTCCCAATGAAAGTGATAACGATCATTTGGTGTAGCGTAGTGCTCCTGTTCAAATTACCCTCAACTCTAATGAGTTTTAGTCAAACTGACTGTCTAAGTCGTAACTGTGGACGCTCTCTCTTCCTAGTAAATTAACACGGCTTTGATTTGATTTTGAGGAGGTGCCAAGTCATTGTTGGCTACTAATTAACCAAACAAGGCAGACGAAGAAAAGCACCTGGGCGGATTCCCCACTTCTGTTTTTTAGGGGAAACCGATGTTAGATTGAAAATTCTGTATCCCCGAGAACCAGAAACATTCGGTTTCTGACAACACTGTTAAGGGTGGCTACTAATTAACCTCTGAGATATCCATTATGCATGGCTCTTCTTCTGCTGTATACCAATTATCTAAATATAGGGAAGTACCATAGAGCTTTAATGAACTAGGGAAGTACCATTGAGCTTCAATGAGCTAGGGAAGTACCACAGAGCTTCAATGAGCCAGTGAAGTACCATTGAGCATCAAAGAGCTAGGGAAGTACCATAGAGCTTCAATGAGCAAGGGAAGTACCATAGAGCTTTAATGAACTAGGGAAGTACCATTGAGCTTCAATGAGCTAGGGAAGTACCATAGAGCTTTAATGAACTAGGGAAGTACCATTGAGCTTCAATGAGCTAGGGAAGTACCATAGAGCTTTAATGAACTAGGGAAGTACCATTGAGCATCAATGAGCTAAGGAAGTACCATTGTGCATCAATGAGCTAAGGAAGTACCATAGAGCTTCAATGAGCTAGGGAAGTATCATAGAGCATCATTGACCTGGCCAAGGCTTTCGACTCTGTCAATCACCATATTCTTATTGGCAGACTCGACAGCATTGGTTTCTCAAATGATTGCCTTGCCTGGTTCACCAACGACTTCTCTGATATTCATTTTGTCAAATCGGAGGGCCTGTTGTCCGGTCCTCTGGCAGTCTCTATGGGGGTGCCGCAGGGTTATATTCTTGGGCTGACTCTCTTCTCTGTATACATCAATGATGTCGCTCTTGCTGCTGGTGATTCTCTGATCCACCTCTAAGCAGACGACACCATTCTGTATACTTCTGGCACCTCTTTGGACAATGTGTTAACCAACCTCCAGATGAGCTTCAATGCCATACAACTCTCCTTCTGTTTTAATTTAATTTTTAATTTTACCTTTATTTAACCAGGCAAGTCAGTTAAGAACAAATTCTTATTTTCAATGACGGCCTGGGAACAGTGGGTTAACTGCCTGTTCAGGGGCAGAACGACTGATTTGAACCTTGTCAGCTCGGGGGTTTGAACTCGCAACCTTCCGGTTACTAGTCCAACGCTCTAACCACTAGGCTACCCTGCCGCCCCAGGGTAGCCTAGTGGCCTCCAACTGCTCTTAAATGCAAGTAAAACTAAATGCATGCTATTCAATCGATCACTGCCCGCACCTGCCCGCCCGTCCAGCATCACTACTCTGGACGGCTCTGACTTAGAATATGTGGACAACTACAAATACCTAGGTGTCTGGTTAGACTGTAAACTCTCCTTCCAGACTCACATCAAGCATCTCCAGTCCAAAATTAAATCTAGAATCGACTTCCTATTTCACAACAAAGCGTCCTTCACTCATGCTGCCAAACATACCCTCGTCAAACTGACCATCCTACCGATCCTCGACTTCAGAGATGTCATCTATAAAATAGCCTCCAACACTCTACTCAACAAATTGGATGCAGTCTATCACAGTGCCATCTGTTTTGTCACCAAAACCCCATATACTACCCACACCTTGCAACCTGTACGCTCTTGTTGGTTGGCCCTCGCTTCATACTCGTCGCCAAACCCACTGGCTACAGGTTATCTATAAGTCTCTGCTAGGTAAAGCCCCGCTTTATCTCAGCTCACTGGTCACCATAGCAGCACCCACTCGTAGCACGCACTCCAGCAGGTATATCTCACTGGTCACCCCCAAAGCCAATTCCTCCTTTGGTCGCCTTTCCTTCCAGTTCTCTGCTGCCAATGACTGGAACAAACTGCAAAAATCACTGAAGCTGGAGACCCATATCTCCCTCACTAGCTTTAAGCACCAGCTGTCAGAGCAGCTCACAGATCACTGCACCTGTACACAGCCCATCTGTAAACAGCCTATCTATCTACCTCATCGCCATACTGTATTTATTTATTTATCTTCCTCCTTTGCACCCCAGTATCTCTACTTGCACATTCATCTTCTACACATCTACCATTCCAGTGTTTAATTGCTATATTGTAATTACTTCGCCACAATGGCCTATTTATTGCCTTAACTCCCTTATTTTACCTCATTTGCACTCACTGTATATAGACTTTTTTCCTACTGTATTATTGACTATGTTTGTTTATTCCATGTGTAACTCTGAGTTGTTGTATGTGTCTAACTGCTATGCTTTATCTTGGCCAGGTCGCAGTTGTAAATGAGAACTTGTTCTCAACTAGCCTACCTGGTTAAATAAAGGTTAAATAAAAAAAATAAAAAATAAAAGCGCTAGGGATGTACCATAGTGCTTCAAAAATACACACAGGGCAATTTCCCATTATATCTACCTGTTCATATTATTGTGTTAATGGAAGGTGTATGTATGGCATCTGACAGAGACGTAATAAAAACCCCGTAACCAACGATGCTCCCCACTCACTCCGCTATCCTCTCTCCTCCCAGAATCCTTTGTGTGAGGGGTAAAGTAAATGGTTCACGTAGGGAAGATAGCCGCGGTGCCATGATTAATGGAAGCCATCATTCCCAGAGGATGAAGCCGCAACGTGGGCGCAACAACTCTGCTCAAACCTTTCTCATCTTTTATCATGAACGTGCCTTGGATCTTTTCCCATTTTCTCCCTGAGTTTCATATTTCAGATGGCCCTATTGTGAATAGGCATTAGTGTCAGGTTAACGGATGGGGTTTAATTAAAGTTAGAGAGGGTCACAGTGCTAGATCACTAGCTACTGGTCTGTGGAACTGGTAGAAAGAGCTAGCGCTACACTAGCCTACAGTGCATTGAAATTGTACAGCAGCATGTGTTTCACTTAATTAAACTGACAGGGGACTGCACAGCACATGTTTCAGTGTGGCCCAATGAATCCCCTATAAAGTCTGCTGGAACATAAAAGCCACAGTATATTCCTACCCTCTAGCGTTTATCCAAACCACGACCTTTAAGATATTTCCATGTGGAGAAAACATATGAGGTAAAGATACGCTGTACAATATGTCAGGTCACATTGATTAGGACATACATCACCGAGTGCAATCTACTGAACTGCGACAACGGCCTTGCGCATAGCATATGAGAGATATATTGGAGAGGCATCGCTGTCCTATTAGATATGAGCTATGGTTATCTATTCACTTTGCCTCAACAGTGTCATAATTCTGAGGTCAGCCAATAGCTAATCCCTCCATGATCCACAACGGCAGATTCCTCTGTTGACAGTAGGTATGAAGATGTCCTCCGACAGTGACACACCCACACATGCATACACACACATACGCGCACACACCCACACGCGCCCTTTTAAACCAGGCTAAATCAGGGAGTGGGAATATTATCTCTCGCTCTACCTCTCAAAGTAAAGACACATAGGGGGCTGCCCAATCCCTCACCACATTGATAACTTCAGTTCTATCAATTGCTGTATACAGCTCATCTAATATAGTGTCAATATAGTGATGAACTAAAGCCTGTGTGAAAAGACAGCCATGCTCGTAGCATTACACATAGAAACATTGAAACACGACCACTCAGAAACCTCAGAGTAGATTCACTTACAGACTATAGAGTAGATTCACTTACAGACTATAGAGTAGATTCACTTACAGACTATAGAGTAGATTCACTTACAGACTATAGAGTAGATTCACTTACAGACTATAGAGTAGATTCACTTACAGACTATAGAGTAGATTCACTTACAGACTATAGAGTAGATGCACTTACAGACTATAGAGTAGATTCACTTACAGACTATAGAGTAGATTCACTTACAGACTATAGAGTAGATTCACTTACAGACTATAGAGTAGATTCACTTACAGACTATAGAGTAGATTCACTTACAGACTATAGAGTAGATTCACTTACAGACTATAGAGTAGATTCACTTACAGACTATAGAGTAGATTCACTTACAGACTATAGAGTAGATTCCCTTAAAGACTATAGAGTAGATTCACTTACAGACTATAGAGTAGATTCCCTTAAAGACTATAGAGTAGATTCACTTACAGACTATAGAGTAGATTCCCTTAAAGACTATAGAGTAGATTCACTTACAGACTATAGAGTAGATTCCCTTAAAGACACGACATATAGAAACATCTCCACAAGCAGCATCTCATAGCTCCCTTTCAACCAGCTTCACAAAATAACACATAAAAACCTATGCAGGCAATAATACTAAGATGTGAAACTAGTTTGAGTAAAGGCAGTCAATTACCAGTTCATGATGACATCAACACAGTCTCCTAATCCAACTACAGTACCACGCTTGGCTTTAAATCAGAACAGAGAGCCAACAGGCACCGACACTCTACTCAGTACAATACCTAGAGGGGTCTGGCTTGGCTTTCCCATAGAGCAGACGACTCTTTCTCTCCCGGGGCTTGGCGGTGGGCAGGCGCGAGCGCGAGACAAGGGGGTCAACTTGTTCACCATGGGACATGATGAGTTAAGTGGGAGGGATCGTCGATGCTGCCCCACTACCTTCTACAGCTCCAGCCCCAGAGGCTCCTGGGTGTCGCGGCCACCAATGGGGAGTTTCCCCCCAACATATATGCATGCACACACGCACTCACGTACAGAGCACTTGGCCTGCTCACATTTACAGTTGCAGCACTAGGCTTTCTATAGCCAGCACCTGCTGCTGGAGCCCTAATCGGCCTCACTGGTGTCTGGGGGGAGAGAGGAGGATGTGTGTGTGTGTGTGTGTGTGTGTGTGTGTGTGTGTGTGTGTGTGTGTGTGTGTGTGTGTGTGTGTGTGTGTGTGTGTGTGTGTGTGTGTGTGTGTGTGTGTGTGTGTGTATATGTGTATGTGTGTATGTGTGTGTGATTAAGTGAGTGAAAGATAATTGATAATTGCTTTATAAAAAGCAACACTACATTGTTCAGTGGATCAGACTACATTGTCCTAGATTGTATTTTTGTTCAGGAGATCCAGACAGGGCTGGTCACGTCTGTGAAATCAGACAATGCGGTACGCAGGTTGACGTTTATTGGGATGAGTCTTGTCCTTGAGACAAAACTTCTGCTAGATGGGCCACCTGCAAAGTCAAAATTGGCTATACTGTAAAAATGTATGAAAACAAAAATGTGCTTTTTAGTCTTCGATTAAGGTTAGGGTTAGGCATTAGGGTTAACAGTGTGGTTAAGGTTAGACATTAGGGTTAGCAGTGTGGTTAAGGTTAGGGTTAGGAATTAGGGTTAGCAGTGTGGTTAAGGTTATGGTTAGCAGCGTGCTTAAGGTTAGGGTTAGGCATTAGGGTTAGCAGTGTGCTTAAGGTTAGGGTTAGGCATTAAGGTTAGCAGTGTGCTTAAGGTTAGGGTTAGGCATTAGGGTTAGCAGTGTGGTTAAGGTTATGGGTAGCAGTGTGCTTAAGGTTAGGGTTAGGAATTAGGGTTAGCAGTGTGCTTAAGGTTAGGGTTAAGGTTGGGTTCAATGAAATTGTGGCTGTTCCAACTAGTGTCCACTCTGCAGAGCTGCCTCCAGTACAAGATTCATGATGACAAATGCTAATCTGCATGTCATACGAGCAGAGAGGTGAATGCTAACCTGCATGTCATACGAGCAGAGAGGTGAATGCTAACCTGCATGTCATACGAGCAGAGATGTGAATGCTAACCTGCATGTCATACGAGCAGAGATGTGAATGCTAACCTGCATGTCATACGAGCAGAGAGGTGAATGCTAACCTGCATGTCATACGAGCAGAGAGGTGAATGCTAACCTGCATGTCATACGAGCAGAGAGGTGAATGCTAACCTGCATGTCATACGAGCAGAGAGGTGAATGCTAACCTGCATGTCATACGAGCAAAGAGGTGAATGCTAACCTGCATGTCATACGAGCAGAGAGGTGAATGCTAACCTGCATGTCATACGAGCAGAGAGGTGAATGCTAACCTGCATGTCATACGAGCAGAGAGGTGAATGCTTACTCAGAGTATATTTAACTTGAAACACTTTACAGCTCAAGCTAATTGGCCAATGTAACATGTCCTCATATTCCCCTACAGTAGAATACCAAAAAATCCTTCTTGTGTCGGTTCTGAAATATTTATGACAGACTGACTAATCATCATGGTTTGCGTCAGATTTTTGACACACACACACACACACACACACACACACACACACACACACACACACACACACACACACACACACACACACACACACACACACACACACACACACACACATGCAGACACACACCGTATTTGGTTCTCCATTAAAACCACCACCACACCAACCACTTCTCTACTGGGAAAACAATGGCTTCCTGTAGCAGTGATGGGCTGTGGAGTATCGCATCTCGTGGGGTGTTGATTTAATAATCTCCCCCAGGGGAATGAGACGTTACTGGGCCTGGCAGACCTTGAGGAAACCCTGGCAGATCCTGGGTGTTGTTGGAAGCCAACCCCATACATTTAACGAACCCTCTGGTTCCTGGCTCCTTATGGCCTCCTGGCCTACTTCTGCTGTGTGACATCACCAAGGCCCGGCTTGGGGTATCGGACCCGCACCTGTCGCTTGTTGCTGCCTCTGACTGGGAGAGGTCCCAGAAAGCTGAGGCCCGAGAGGGAGGAATGAGGGGCAGCTGTGCCTCTCTGCGCACCCCTCCCACCCACATCCAGGCTAAAACCCCTAGACTCAGTTATTCAGTTATAGCCTCTCTGCGTACCCCTCCCACACACAGCCAGGCTAAAACCCCTAGACTCAGTTATTCAGTTATAGCCTCTCTGCGCACCCCTCCCACCCACAGCCAGGCTAAAACCCCTAGACTCAGTTATTCAGTTATAGCCTCTCTGCGTACCCCTCCACCCACAGCCAGGCTAAAACCCCTAGACTCAGTTATTCAGTTATAGCCTCTCTGCGTACCCCTCCCACCCACAGCCAGGCTAAAACCCCTAGACTCAGTTATTCAGTTATAGCCTCTCTGCGCACCCCTCCCACCCACAGCCAGGCTAAAACCCCTAGACTCAGTTATTCAGTTATAGCCTCTCTGCGTACCCCTCCCACACACAGCCAGGCTAAAACCCCTAGACTCAGTTATTCAGTTATAGCCTCTCTGCGTACCCCTCCCACCCACAGCCAGGCTAAAACCCCTAGACTCAGTTATTCAGTTATAGCTCTCTGCGCACCCTCCCACCCACAGCCAGGCTAAAACCCCTAGACTCAGTTATTCAGTTATAGCTCTCTGCGTACCCCCTCCCACCCACAGCCAGGCTAAAACCCCTAGACTCAGTTATTCAGTTATAGCCTCTCTGCGTACCCCTCCCACCCACAGCCAGGCTAAAACCCCTAGACTCAGTTATTCAGTTAAAGCCTCTCTGCGCACCCCTCCCACCCACAGCCAGGCTAAAACCCCTAGACTCAGTTATTCAGTTATAGCCTCTCTGCGTACCCCTCCACACACAGCCAGGCTAAAACCCCTAGACTCAGTTATTCAGTTATAGACTCTCTGCGCACCCCTCCCACCCACAGCCAGGCTAAAACCCCTAGACTCAGTTATTCAGTTATAGCCTCTCTGCGCACCCCTCCCACCCACAGCCAGGCTAAAACCCCTAGACTCAGTTATTCAGTTATAGCCTCTCTGCGTACCCCTCCCACCCACAGCCAGGCTAAAACCCCTAGACTCAGTTATTCAGTTATAGCCTCTCTGCGCACCCCTCCCACACACAGCCAGGCTAAAACCCTAGACTCAGTTATTCAGTTATAGCCTCTCTGCGCACCCTCCCACCCACAGCCAGGCTAAAACCCCTAGACTCAGTTATTCAGTTATAGCCTCTCTGCGTACCCCTCCCACCCACAGCCAGGCTAAAACCCCTAGACTCAGTTATTCAGTTAAAGCCTCTCTGCGCACCCCTCCCACACACAGCCAGGCTAAAACCCCTAGACTCAGTTATTCAGTTATAGCCTCTCTGCGTACCCCTCCCACACACAGCCAGGCTAAAACCCCTAGACTCAGTTATTCAGTTATAGCCTCTCAAACTCTGCTCCTCCTTGCCTCTCTCCCTCTCTAGCGTTCCGCAGTCCTGACAGTGACCAGAGGATCAACACCGGGTACCTCAGAATACATCCACACACCAGCAGCAGGCCAGACCAGGGCCTGGTTGGGAGGTGTAACCTGAGCTCGCCAAGGGAATTCCACCCATCTGTGGCACTTTAAACCTCTCTTCAGATGCTTCTCTCAGGCTGGGCTGTCTATTTACATCACATGGGCCTGGATCCCTTCCTGTTTTTATTGCTTAGTGGGCAGCGGCAGAATCCACTTTCTGTCTACTTCTGCAATGTGTTGAAATGTTCCTCTGTTAACTCCTATCTGTTTATTAAATGTATGTCTAAACTACTGGCACACAGCTCGGACACCCATACATACCCCACAAGACAGGCCACAAGAGGTCTCTTCACAGTCCCCAAGTCCAAAACAGACTTGGGAGGCACACAGTACTACATAGAGCCATGACTACATGGAACTCTATTCAACAGTACTACATAGAGCCATGACTACATGGAACTCTATTCAACAGTACTACATAGAGCCATGACTACATGGAACTCTATTCCACAGTACTACATAGAGCCATGACTACATGGAACTCTATTCAACAGTACCACATAGAGTCATGACTACATGGAACTCTATTCTACAGTACCACATAGAGTCATGACTACACGGAACTCTATTCCACAGTACTACATAGAGTCATGACTACATGGAACTCTATTCCACAGTACTACATAGAGCCATGACTACATGGAACTCTATTCCACAGTACCACATAGAGCCATGACTACATGGAACTCTATTCAACAGTACTACATAGAGCCATGACTACATGGAACTCTATTCAACAGTACCACATAGAGTCATGACTACATGGAACTCTATTCCACAGTATCACATAGAGCCATGACTACATGGAACTCTATTCAACAGTACTACATAGAGCCATGACTACATGGAACTCTATTCCACAGTACCACATAGAGTCATGACTACATGGAACTCTATTCCACAGTACCACATAGAGTCATGACTACATGGAACTCTATTCCACATCAAGTAACTGACGCAGGCAGTAAAATTTGATTTAAAAAACACCTTATGGAACCGGGACTGTGAAGCAACACAAACATATGCATCGACACACACACACACACACACACACACACACACACACACACACACACACACACACACACACACACACACACACACACACACACACACACACACACACACACACACACACACACACACACACACACACACATACACATGGATTTAGTACTGTAGATATGGTGGAGCAGGGGCCTGAGGGCACACCGTGTGTTGTGAAATCTCTGACTGTATTGTAATGTTTAAATTATATCAACTGTCTTAATTTTGCTGGACCCCAGGAAGATTAGCTGCTGCCTTGGATCCATAATAAATGCAAATGGTGTGAAAATACATAGCAGGGACCTGTTTGGACGAGACAAGCTCAATTTGAACCGCACACCAAAGTCAAAATATCCCAAGATCAAATGTGTTCAGAAGCAAAATAACACACCAGCATAGTGGCTGCAAATGTGACTAGTAAACCATTAGTAAGGAAAATGCAAAACTGACCCAAAATGTAGCATCTAGCGCCAACTTCACCCGGAGCCATTGAGGACAACTGAGCCTACCTGGACTGCATCTCTGGTTGCGTTTTGAGGGTGGTCTGGTGTGTAAGCTCTACCAGGGACTGGTAGTACTGCTGCTGCTGCTGCTGCTGCTGCTTGTAGCGAGACAGGATGAAGAAGAGTCCCAGGATGGTCTTCAGATTCCCATTCCGGATCTCTGACGGGTAGACAGGGGAACAGAGCACATCACTATCAGGAACGGGGGTTCAAATCTAGCTGCTGCCAACAACACGGAAATGTATGCACGCAGTACTGTAATTGGTTTGGATAAAAGCGTCAGCTAGCTAAATTACATATATTTACCGCCCTGTGTGATTCCTGGCTTGGCTAAGAGAAGACACAAACACACATCTGACACAAGGGAAGTGAGTATCTAGTGTTGTTTTCGTCTCAGAATGAGGAAGTGAGAATGAAATAGTGAGTCAGGTAGAGTGTGCTATTACTAACGGAACAAGTGTCTAATTTAACTGTAACCGTGGCAACCTATTTTTGATTTTCATTTTGTTGATATTGACTATTTCACAATTATTGCACTAGGGATTCACGTAAGACCACTGGCTGAGTGACTTAGTCCTCGTGAGAAATGGGTTCAGACTAGGTTGCACACATTCACTCTAAACTTACTCTAAAATGCTTTTAAAGTTCACTTCTCCCTGCAAAACAAAGGGAGCCTATCAACTGTGATATGATTCATCTGAAATCCAGGAATGAAAATGTATCTCTCGCTCAGCCCCCGTCATTGGAGCGCTAACGCATCCACTTGTGAAATGGCTTTTCATATCAGAATAGCTGACACAGAGGCTGTTTGAAAGATTTCAACAGCTGACACAGCAGTTTACGTAACGGGGCTCAACTTTCTTGGCCTGTTGTTTGGCGATTACAAAAAGTTGGAAAGATTAATCTTTACGTTTTCGATTTCAAACTCCAGGAAGCAGTAATTTATACCGTTACATTGCAGCAGTCCAAACGGGCAGTATTCACTTGAAGAACGAAAACGTCCCACATTCATTCGGGCAAAGCAATTTGTCACTGGCCACAGAATAATTAGAGATTTACTGTGTAGAAAACAATAGCACAACAGAAATACAGGGCCTTTTGAGGTTACGATTTGAAACATGAAGGACCAGTTACCCGGAACCAGATTAAGCCTGTTTGTGGACTAAAAAACATGCTGAATGGAGAATCTCCATTGAAAGTGTTTACTAGTCCAGGACTAGGCTTAATCTGGTTCAAGGAAAACCATCCTAAAGAGTAAGAGATAGAAGCAGTTGACCATGTGAACATCTATTCAGACATTCAGACAAATACAGACATTTGATGTCAATGTGACCAGTTGTCTCCTCGTGCTTCATGGATGTGGAACAAATTCATTAAACACAGATATCGCAGCAGGGTTGTCATTTAGAGAAAAAAACAAAACAGCTGCGATTTTGAGAAAAATGGAACCGAACTTGATCCAGATATTGGGTAACGGAGGGAAGTCCACCATGATAGGGTTTCCTCTAACACCAGCCTGCTTTACCAGCCTGCTTTACCAGCCTGCTCCCACTCTTTCTATTCAGCCTGCTTCCAGAGACCCTCTCCCTCAGAATGATCCAATTATGGTTAGTTATGCTAAGCTCCATTGGCCCCACCATACAGGAGCACATGTCTTATGCCCAGTTTCAAAGCAACGTGGGCTAAGTGCTGTCAGCACTTCGGGGGCCAGTCCTCCTTGGGCCACAGTCAGAGTATATGGGACCCGCTTCGAGGGACTTTTAAGTGGTTAACGCGGTTTCATTTAACCTTTTGTCTTTTTTGGGGGCGGATTTTACGAGCCACAAAGGACTTCGGAGGAGGTAGATGGAGGGTTCTGCTAGGCCTGAATGGTACAGGAAAAGTATTGAGGAAAAATGGGACTGCTGAACCGCTCCCACCCAATTCATCTTTCCTGGATTTAATCCCCAGACGCAAGCTGATTTAGCCTTGGCCTCTTTCAATAACATTTAACCCTAACGACCAAGGCTGCGAACTTTGACTGTAGAGAAAGAGGAAGTTATACATTTCCCTTTCAAAAGTGATATGATCGGAGGTTTTTAAAGCTTGTATTATACATTCTCTTCCACCTTTCAGCTACTCTGTTCCCCAACCAGCTGACAAATTGAATCTGAGTTCCAGAGCTGGTCCTGACCTGTGCATCTTCCTGCTAGTTATCTAATGAAGGCAGAATATATGGTGGTTTTACAGAGTGGTGGACACAGTAGGCGTGATCACCATGTTGGGGATCAGGAGGGTGAGTATGCGTGTCCTCACTGACCCGGCAAGGAGAGGCGTTTAAGTGCTAACAAGGCTAGGAAACACAGACCTATTCAAACAGGCATCTGTGCCCACAGAGATCAAGGAGTAGGTTTGGGCTCATGTCACAGTCGTCACAGTGAGAGCAGGGCCCTGCCGTCCAGATGGTTCTCCCTCACCGTACAGACCCTGCCACCACTTAATGACCTGCCGCGGATGACCCTCGCTGTACATGGCTATGAACTGCAGGAAGGACACTTTTAGAGGTTCACACCTGCTTTTAAAATATTTGGTTTAGACTAGAGCGAGTGACCCTTGAATAGATCTCAGCGGGTAAGGATGAACCTATCTGGTTAACTGGTGGAACTGAAAAGCGGGTGTTGAAGACCCTGGCAGAACACAAGTTTCTGGACATTGAATGGTTGTTGTACCAGTTGTTGTCTGTTTTCATTGAACAGAAAATGAGGAAGTCCAGTTGTATTATGCCATGTATTAAGTCTTTGTTTGCTTGCTATGAAGTTATATCAGGGGTGTTTCCGGGACTTTGACGCATGCGACAAACAAGATCATTAAATCTGGCACATCTGAGGCTGTCGCCCACAAGACGTCTTTCTGGAGGTTTTTCCTAGAAGATTATTAGATTGTTTTCTGGAAAAATCCTATACCCTCCAAGTACATCAAACGTCCCCTTTCTTTTCAAATTCCACGCCTCGTAAAAACTAAGCACAAGCGTATGGAGGCCTCAAAAGTCTGCAGAACCCACAGCTAATTCAATGAAGCATAGTCCTCACTAGCTTAGTGGTATATGGAATGACTGGCCCACTCCCCATACACATGGCCCAGGGGGACAGAGACCCACGCCTGACCCACTCCTCATACACATGGCCCAGGGGGACAGAGACCCACGCCTGACCCACTCCTCATACACATGGCCCAGGGGGACAGAGACCCACACTTGGCCCACTCCTCATACACATGGCCCAGGGGGGACAGAGACCCACGCCTGGCCCACTCCTCATACACATGGCCCAGGGGGACAGAGACCCACGCCTGGCCCACTCCTCATACACATGGCCCAGGGGGACAGAGACCCACGCCTGGCCCACTCCTCATACACATGGCCCAGGGGGGACAGAGACCCACGCCTGGCCCACTCCTCATGCACATGGCCCAGGGGGACAGAGACCCACGCCTGGCTCACTCCTCATACACATGGCCCAGGGAGACAGGGACCCATGCTTGGCCCACTCCTCATACACATGGCCCAGGAAGATAGAGACCCGCGCCTGGCCCACTCCTCATATACATGGCCTAGGGGGACAGGGACCCACGCCTGGCCAACTCCTCATACACATGGCCCAGGGGGACAGAGACCCACACCTGGCCCACTCCTCATATACATGGCCTAGGGGGACAGGGACCCACGCCTGGCCAACTCCTCATACACATGGCCCAGGGGGACAGAGACCCACGCCTGGCCCACTCCTCATACACATGGCCCAGGGGGACAGGGTCCCACGCCTGGCCCACTCCTCATACACATGGCCCAGGGGGACAGAGACCCACGCCTGGCCCACTCCTCATACACATGGCCCAGGGGGACAGAGACCCACGCCTGGCCCACTCCTTATACACATGGCCCAGGGGGACAGAGACCCACGCCTGGCCCACTCCTCATACACATGGCCCAGGGGGACAGAGACCCACGCCTGGCCAACTCCTCATACACATGGCCCAGGGGGACAGGGACCCACGCCTGACCCACTCCTCATACACATGGCCTAGGGGGACAGGGACCCACGCCTGGCCAACTCCTCATACACATGGCCTAGGGGGACAGAGACCCACGCCTGGCCCACTCCTCATACACATGGCCTAGGGGGACAGGAACCCACGCCTGGCCAACTCCTCATACACATGGCCCAGGGGGACAGAGACCCTCGCCTGGCCCACTCCTCATAGACATGGCCCAGGGAGACAGAGACCCACGCCCGGCCCACTCCTCATATACATGGCCTAGGGGGGCAGGGACCCACGCCTGGCCAACTCCTCATACACATGGCCCAGGGAGACAGAGACCCACGCCTGGCCCAGGGAGACAGAGACCCACGCCTGGCCCACTCCTCATAGACATGGCCCAGGGAGACAGAGACCCACGCCCGGCCCACTCCTCATATACATGGCCTAGGGGGGCAGGGACCCACGCCTGGCCAACTCCTCATACACATGGCCCAGGGGGACAGAGACCCACGCCTGGCCAACTCCTCATACACATGGCCCAGGGGGACAGGGACCCACGCCTGACCCACTCCTCATACACATGGCCTAGGGGGACAGGGACCCACGCCTGGCCAACTCCTCATACACATGGCCTAAGGGGACAGAGACCCACGCCTGGCCCACTCCTCATACACATGGCCTAGGGGGACAGGAACCCACGCCTGGCCAACTCCTCATACACATGGCCCAGGGGGACAGAGACCCTCGCCTGGCCCACTCCTCATAGACATGGCCCAGGGAGACAGAGACCCACGCCCGGCCCACTCCTCATATACATGGCCTAGGGGGGCAGGGACCCACGCCTGGCCAACTCCTCATACACATGGCCCAGGGAGACAGAGACCCACGCCTGGCCCAGGGAGACAGAGACCCACGCCTGGCCCACTCCTCATATACATGGCCTAGGGGGACAGGGACCCACGCCTGGCCCACTCCTCATACACATGGCCCAGGGAGACAGAGACCCACGCCTGGCCCAGGGAGACAGAGACCCACGCCTGGCCCACTCCTCATACACATGGCCCAGGGAGACAGAGACCCACGCCTGGCCCACTCCTCATATACATGGCCTAGGGGGGCAGGGACCCACGCCTGGCCAACTCCTCATACACATGGCCCAGGGAGACAGAGACCCACGCCTGGCCCAGGGAGACAGAGACCCACGCCTGGCCCACTCCTCATACACATGGCCCAGGGAGACAGAGACCCACGCCTGGCCCAGGGAGACAGAGACCCACGCCTGGCCCACTCCTCATACACATGGCCTAGGGGGACAGGGACCCACGCCTGGCCCACTCCTCATACACATGGCCTAGGGGGACAGAGACCCACGCCTGGCCCACTCCTCATACACATGGCCTAGGGGGACAGGGTCCCACACCTGGCCTACTCCTCATATACATGGCCTAGGGGGACAGAGACCCACGCCTGGCCCACTCCTCATACACATGGCCTAAGGGGACAGGAACCCACGCCTGGCCAACTCCTCATACACATGGCCCAGGGGGACAGAGACCCTCGCCTGGCCCACTCCTCATAGACATGGCCCAGGGAGACAGAGACCCACGCCCGGCCCACTCCTCATATACATGGCCTAGGGGGACAGGGACCCACGCCTGGCCAACTCCTCATACACATGGCCCAGGAGACAGGACCCACACCTGGCCCAGGGAGACAGAGACCCACGCCTGGCCCACTCCTCATACACATGGCCTAGGGGATGCCTGGCCCTCCTCATACACATGGTCCCACGCCTGGCCCACTCCTCATACACATGGCCTAGGGGGACAGGGACCCACGCCTGGCCCACTCCTCATACACATGGCCTAGGGGGACAGAGACCCACGCCTGGCCCACTCCTCATACACATG
>NW_027008386.1:87500-103710 GCF_036934945.1 Oncorhynchus masou masou | reverse complement strand
CAAGAGTTTCATTCCAAAACACTACATATCACTTTTCAGAAATGTTAGTAAATTAGCTTTTATTGTTTAAAGCATTTCTGAAAGAGATTGGTGTGTTTTTTCACTATCTAATCATTGTATGGGATTGATATGTACAGATATGTATTTGTTTAAAATCAATTGATGTCTTCATTTCAGAGAGACAAATAATCATGTTTTTTTTCCGCAAAATGCTATATATTTGCCTCACTCTCAAATGTTACCGACCGGAATAATGAGGCCATAAGGAGAACCAGTACTGAGTCAATGTGCAGGGTACCAGGTAGTTGAGGTAATAATGAGACTATAAGGAGTACCAGTACTGGGTCAATGTGCAGGGTACCAGGTAGTTGAGGTAATAATGAGACTATAAGGAGTACCAGTACTGAGTCAATGTGCAGGGTACCAGGTAGTTGAGGCAATAATGAGACTATAAGGAGAACCAGTACTGAGTCAATGTGCAGGGTACCAGGTAGTTGAGGTAATAATGAGACTATGGAGTACCAGTACTGAGTCAATGTGCAGGGTACCAGGTAGTTGAGGTAATAATGAGACTGTGGAGTACCAGTACTGAGTCAATGTGCAGGGTACCAGGTAGTTGAGGTAATAATGAGACTATAAGGAGAACCAGTACTGAGTCAATGTGCAGGGTACCAGGTAGTTGAGGTAATAATGAGACTATGGAGTACCAGTACTGAGTCAATGTGCAGGGGTACCGAGTAGTTGAGGAAATAATGACGATATGAGGAGAACCAGTACTGAGTCAATGTGCAGGGTACCAGGTAGTTGAGGTAATAATGAGACTACACGGAGAACCAGGACTGAGTCAATGTGCAGGGTACCAGGTAGTTGAGGTAATAATGAGACTATAAGGAGTACCAGTGTCACGTAGAGTAGGCCAGAAGGCCAAACTGGACAACCCAACCTCTACCAAAACAAAAAGATGGCGGAACCGCAAAAGTTCTTCTGTGCAAAAGTGTTTATTTACAAGTGATTCCGGAACAAATAAAAACAGTACTGCCATCAACGTCTACCTTATGGAACAGCTTAAAAACAATGCTGCCCCATCCACAGCTCGATCCAAACTGCCTCTCCATGACTGAAAGAGAGGCTCCTTTTGTAGGGCTAGCCCTTCCCCTCAGAACAATTAACCCTAATTAATTAATCAATTAACAATACAAACCTACATTTTCCATGAACTAAACATACTAAAGGATATACATTGCAACACTGTTTTAAACAATATCACAACATAACATTTACAACATTACATCACTACTGACAATATCTTTCAATATGCCCAAATATATTAATGAGCCATTTGGGACAGGCACTATAAAGCCAACCCAATTCCCTTAGCTCGGGTCCTTTTCCAGCATACCCGGAAGCTACAGAGATGGAGAGAGAGGAACAGAACAAACAAAGCGCTCATCCACAACATTGATAAGTATAATAATTATTGTATCTCTCAAATATGAACATTGACAAGTGTGAAATGCATGCACCAAGACAGAAGTTAATTTGTGTGTCGACCCACATTGTTAACTTATCTTATAATGGCGCAGGGAGGAGTGATGAATATGTGTGTGCGTTAAAGAACCAAATGCTGCCCGCGGCCAGTGACGGACTTCTACGTCACACAACCAGTACTGAGTCAATGTGCAGGGTACCAGGTAGTTGAGGTAATAATGAGACTATAAGGAGTACCAGTACTGAGTCAATGTGCAGGGTACCAGGTAGTTGAGGTAATAATGAGACTATAAGGAGTACCAGTACTGAGTCAATGTGCAGGGTACCAGGTAGTTGAGGTAATAATGAGAATATAAGGAGTACCAGTACTGAGTCAATGTGCAGGGTACCAGGTAGTTGAGGTGATAATGACACTATAAGGAGTACCAGTACTGAGTCAATGTGCAGGGTACCAGGTATTTGAGGTAATAATGAGACTATAAGGAGTACCAGTACTGAGTCAATGTGCAGGGTACCAGGTATTTGAGGTAATAATGAGACTATAAGGAGTACCAGAACTGAGTACTGAGACAATGTGCAGGGTACCAGGTAGTTGAGGTAATAATGAGACTATAAGGAGTACCAGTACTGAGTCAATGTGCAGGGTACCAGGTAGTTGAGGTAATAATGAGAATATAAGGAGTACCAGTACTGAGTCAATGTGCAGGGTACCAGGTAGTTGAGGTGATAATGACACTATAAGGAGTACCAGTACTGAGTCAATGTGCAGGGTACCAGGTATTTGAGGTAATAATGAGACTATAAGGAGTACCAGTACTGAGTCAATGTGCAGGGTACCAGGTATTTGAGGTAATAATGAGACTATAAGGAGTACCAGTACTGAGTCAATGTGCAGGGTACCAGATAGTTGAGGTAATAATGACACTATAAGGAGTACCAGTACTGAGTCAATGTGCAGGGTACCAGGTAGTTGAGGTAATAATGAGACTATAAGGAGTACCAGTACTGAGTCAATGTGCAGGGTACCAGGTAGTTGAGGTAATAATGAGATTATAAGGAGTACCAGTACTGAGTCAATGTGCAGGGTACCAGGTAGTTGAGGTAATAATGAGACTATAAGGAGTACCAGGACTGAGTCAATGTGCAGGGTACCAGGTAGTTGAGGAAATAATGACGATATGAGGAGTACCAGTACTGAGTACTGAGTCAATGTGCAGGGTACCAGGTTGTTGAGGTAATAATGAGGCTATAAGGAGTACCAGTACTGAGTACTGAGTAAATGTGCAGGGTACCAGGTAGTTGGGGTAATAATGAGGCTATAAGGAGAACCAGTACTGAGTCATTGTGCAGGGGTACCGAGTAGTTGAGGAAATAATGAGACTATAAGGAGTACCAGTACTGAGTCAATGTGCAGGGTACCAGGTAGTTGAGGTAATAATGAGACTATAAGGAGTACCAGTACTGAGTACTGAGTCAATGTGCAGGGTACCAGGAAGTTGGGGTAATAATGAGGCTATAAGGAGTACCAGTACTGAGTCAATGTGCAGGGTACCAGGTAGTTGGGGTAATAATGAGGCTATAAGGAGTACCAGTACTGAGTCAATGTGCAGGGTACCAGGTAGTTGAGGTAATAATGAGACTATAAGGAGTACCAGTACTGAGTCAATGTGCAGGGTACCAGGTTGTTGAGGTAATATGTACATGTTGGTAAAGGTAAAAGTGACTAGAAAATCAGGATAGAGATTACCACTCCTCATCCAGGGAGTGCACACACACACACACACACATACACACACACACACAACAACAAAAAACAACAACAATAAATGGGAGAATGGGAGAGGAGAAATGACTAGAGACAGTGTTGTTTAACTCACTGACCAGGACCCATGAGTTCTTCTTACCTTTGTTCAGTAGAAAAGTCTCCCTCTCTAAACTCTATAGGTAGAATTATAGACTGGTCACTCTTCATGGACACACAGCTGGGAACAGGGGAGGCTGGTCTCTCCTGCTGGATTGGTCTTCAACACAACAGAGACAAACATTACATCGCTCATCTACTCTGAGCTCAGATGGGGAAACATAAGAAGAGTTTCACAAATAGAACTGACTTCCAGACGTTAGTTAATGGCGTGAGCAGTGTGTCATTTTTAATAACAAAATTAATTTAGCGTCGCGAGCGTTGTCGTCAGTCTGTCAGCCCCGCTAAAAGGCTGGTGTCGTTACTCTGCCTTCTCCGGGGGATGTTGAGGTAAATTTACTAACCGGGAGGGTTGAATGATGTAATTACTTGGAGGGCTGGAAGACGCATCTCGAGGTTGTTTACTCGCAATATCAGATATTAAGATGATTTTTATAATGAATGTATACTGAGGTTGAGGTTCTGACTAGTGATTATTTACCCGCTGTTCAATACCTGCTATTGAGGCGCCCTGAAAATAATATTCAAAAGTTCGGTCCTTGGACACGGACGGGTTAAACACTAAAGTTACCGTCCATCTAGTGAAGAGAGGAGAACCGGACAGAGGTAGGCAGCATCCGTCAACGAGAGAGGGAGAAGCCTCACCGGGATTTAACAGGTGGAAGAAACAACCGGGGAGCTCCATCGGTCCACAAGAAATGCAGACAGCCGGTCATGATGTAGTGGTAGCTATGGTAACTAGGATGCTGCTGGTAGAGTAGCTAGCTAGCTTACCGAGCTGTACCGACTAGCTAGGATAACTAGCAGGTCGTTCATCTGTCCCTCGTCTCGATGATGATGATGAATCCGGTGAAACACAAAATTAAACAAGGATAGAGAGTGAAAAGGATCTGGCTACATCCACAAAGCGTCCCAGAGTAGAAAAAGTCGTATAGGTGCTGAGAATAAAGACATTTTACACTTATGGGTATAAGTGGGTGGGTAACTATGCATGAAGTCTCTAGTCCCACCAAGTCGGCAGATATTTAGGAGACCTCATGAGCTGTCCTCAGTAGTTAAGAGTTAACAGCAGCTGTCCTAAGTAGTTAAGAGTTAACAGCAGGTGTCTTGATAATACTATAGAATAATGCAGTGAGTCAGTGGTTCCTGCTCCACATGTAATTGTTTTGAGAAGTTAAAATAATGTTTTGATATTTGATATGATCAATACATTAATAATATATGTCTTGTGCTTTTGGCAATGATTTATGTGTAATAATTATGTAAACAAGTGATACCATGTATGTCTGTATAGCCTTTTGTCTTCATTTTGGCAGATTAACTCATGCTTATTCCCCAAGATTAACTCAGGTTTTCACCCAGTGGCTAAGGAGTTGGACCTGTGGCCTAAAGGTGCTATTTGATAACCGCAAGTGTTGCATGATGGATTTTATTGATGGGCTGGAAGTCTCAGTCTGTCTTTTCTATTCCGAGGTTGTTTACTCGCAATATCTGATATTAACATGATTTTTATAATGCATTTATTCTAAGGTTGAGGTTTTCACTAGTGATTATTTACCCGGGGTTCAATACCTGCTATAGTCACTTTTTTTTCTCGCCCAAAAGCAACACAGCCCTAATAGGAGATATACAGCTAACTAAAGTAATGAGACCATTTTAGAAATTCATGGGACATATAGTCTGTGGTTGCTGCTATTTTATGTCCATCATATTGCTGCTCGTAGCCTATAACTGATGCTTCATGGTCCATCATATTGCTGCTTGTCGCCTATAACTGATGCTTCATGGTCCATCATATTGCTGCTTGTAGACTATAACTGATGCTTCATGGTCCATCATATTGCTGCTTGTAGCCTATAACTGATGCTTCTTGGTCTTATGCTGCCGTCTATTGTAAATGTAGCAATTCAAAGTTATTAATTCACAGACAGACGTTGGTGGGGCTGCTGAGAAATAAAGTGTATTTTTCTTGTTAATTCCTTAGATCTCAAACCTACCCCATCTATCCCAAGCCAATTGCTGGACTTTCACATTGAGGTTACTTGGTCACACAGTTCAAACCACATTTAAAAAATAAAACATGTGGCTTGTTGATCAAGTGTTCTGCTTTGCAATAATAAATATAATAAAATAACAAAACAAAAATAGCAAAATGCTGAGACAGGTTTTGATTAACAAAATAATCAAAATGCTATTTAGTACCATGATGGTATTCACTAACATAATATTAGTACTAAAACAGTTTCTAAATAATTTGGGTTTATGCTAAAATAGGTAATACGTAGGGTTAGATGCTGATGTAAAAAGGGCTTTATAAATACATTTGGTTGATTGTTAGGTTTAGGGTTTTTAAGGAAAAAACAGTATGGGATTATAGCTCTCTTGCTCCTCCCTGTGACCTTCTGTGGGTACTACATATCTCATTCACGACACCTGCTGGGCTCATACTCTGACGTAGCAACTGCGTCAGATCTACCAATCAATGAGCTAGACCTGTCCATTTGTTTTCTAAATCAGTGAAACTGCGCAGCATTCACTCAATCCGATGCCTACGAACGAACATTTCGATGCATTTCAAATTACCCAGCAGCCATTTAGAAACAAGCAGTCAAAAAAAGTGTTATTTCTTAATTAAAAAATGCCTTCTGGCTGTTTTAATCGGCCTTATCTTGAAAAAGAGGATAGGGACATACGTTTTGTTTTGATTGTATACCTTTTTCAGAAAACAAATATGCTTAACCATGACCAGAAAATGTTTAAGGTTTAGCACTGTGGGTCATGTTGAACATTTTATTTTATGCGCCAGCCATCACAAGAGCTGTGGGACAACACAATGTGTATCCTGATTGAAATCACTAAGTATCCTTAGCCAATTACCTGAGTTATGCCTCAATAGGTAAGGTACATTGGGTGATATTTAGCTTTTTATTAATTATATAAAACAAATATTCATTGTTTAAAAAAAATATATATATATACACTCATCTAAAAATAGTTAAAAATATGAGAAAAGCAATATTGAAGGTACCCATAGCAACCATTTCTGATTAAAAAACAAATGTGAACATTTTGGAAATAAACTCTTAATAATGGTATCAAAAATGGTCATCTCACCTCTTAGCTTTGGTGTCATGTTCCCCAGAGAGACCCATTTTAGAGGCAGGCACCCCCTCTTCTCTCTTCCCAGAGAGACTCATATTAGAGGCAGGGCCCCCCTCCTCTCTCTCCCCAGAGAGACTCATTTTAAAGCACTGACCCCTAAACAGAGATCCAACATGTTGTTTGTGGTTAACACAGTAATTATGTAATGTCAATTGTTATCATTTATTCATTTTCTCTTATAAAACATTTACTAACAGACATAGAAACAATCAGATGATTTACTGCAATCACATGGAAACGTAGTTGTGACATTTCATCTCCATGGTAACTGTCTGTAATAACAGTAAGTCACTGTTTGTTAAGGTAGTTCTAGACAGTACAGCAACAATAATAATTATAATGATAATAATAACAATAATAATAACAACAATAATAATAATAATAAGTCACTGTTTGTTAAGGTAGTTATAGACAGTACAGCAACAACAACAATAATAATAATAATAATAATAATAATAATAAGTCACTGTTTGTTAAGGTAGTTATAAACAGTACAGCAATAATAATAATTATAATAATAAGTCACTGTTTGTTAAGGTAGTAATAGACATTACAGAAATAATAATAATAATAATAATAAGTCGCTGTTTGTTAAGGTAAACAGTACAGCAATAATAATAATTATAATAATCAGTCACTGTTTGTTAAGGTAGTAATAGACAGTACAGAAACAATAATAATAATAAAAATAATAAGTCGCTGTTTGTTAAGGTAGTTCTAGACAGTACAGCAACAAAAACAATAATAATAATAATAATAATAATAAGTCACTGTTTGTTAAGGTAGTTCTAGACAGTACAGCAACCATTTCTGATTAAAAGACAAATGTGAAATAAACTCTTAATAATGTTATCGAAAATTGTCATCTTACCTCTTAGCTTTGGTGTCATGTTCCCCAGAGAGACTCATTTTAGAGCACTCACCCCTAAACAGAGATCCAAAATGTTGTTTATGGTTAACACAGTAATTATTTAATGTCAATTGTTATCATTTATTATTTGTCTCTTATAAAACAATTACTAACAGACATAGAAACAATCAGATGATTTACTGCTATCACATGAAAACGTAGTTGTGACATTTCATCTCCATGGTAACTGTCTGTAATAACATTAAGTCACTGTTTGTTAAGGTAGTTATAGACAGTACAGAAACAACAATAATAATAACAATAATAATAATAAGTCACTGTTAAGGTAGTTATAGACAGTACAGCAACAATAATAATAAGTCACTGTTTGTTAAGGTAGTTATAGACAGTACAGCAACAATAATAATAACAATAATAATAATAATAATAATAATAATAATAATAATAATAAGTCACTGTTTATTAAGGTAGTTATACAGTACAGCAACAATAATAATAATAATAATAAGTCACTGTTTGTTAATGTAGTTATAGACAGTACAGCAACAATAATAATAATAATAATAATAATAATAATAAGTCACTGTTTATTAAGGTAGTTATAGACAGTACAGCAACAACAATAATAATAACAATAATAATAATAAGTCACTGTTTGTTAAGGTAGTTATAGACAGTACAGAAACAACAATAATAATAACAATAATAATAATAAGTCGCTGTTTGTTAAGGTAGTTATTGACAGTACAGCAACAATAATAATAATAATAAGTCACTGTTTGTTAAGGTAGTTATAGACAGTACAGCAACAACAATAATAATAACAATAATAATAATAAGTCACTGTTTGTTAAGGTAGTTCTAGACAGTACAGCAACCATTTCTGATTAAAAGACAAATGTGAAATAAACTCTTAATAATGTTATCAAAAATTGTCATCTCACCTCTTAGCTTTGGTGTCATGTTCCCCAGAGAGACTCATTTTAGAGCACTGACCCCTAAACAGAGATCCAAAATGTTGTTTGTGGTTAACACAGTAATTATTTAATGTCAATTGTTATCATTTATTATTTGTCTCTTATAAAACATTTACTAACAGACATAGAAACAATCAGATGATTTACTGCTATCACATGAAAACGTAGTTGTGACATTTCATCTCCATGGTAACTGTCTGTAACAACAATAAGTCACTGTTTGTTAAGGTAGTTATAGACAGTACAGAAACAACAATAATAATAACAATAATAATAATAAGTCACTGTTTGTTAAGGTAGCTATAGACAGTACAGAAACAATAATAATAACAATAATAATAATAAGTCACTGTTTGTTAAGGTAGTTATAGACATTACAGCAACAATAATAATAAGTCACTGTTTGTTAAGGTAGTTATAGACATTACAGCAACAATAATAATAATAATAATAATAATAATAATAATAGTCACTGTTTGTTAAGGTAGTTATAGACATTACAGCAACAATAACAATAATCCACTGTTTGTTAAGGTAGTTATAGACAGTACAGAAACAAGAATAATAATAACAATAATAATAATAAGTCACTGTTTGTTAAGGTAGTTACAGTGCCTTGCGAAAGTATTCGGCCCCCTTGAACTTTGCAACCCTTTGCCACATTTCAGGCTTCAAACATAAAGATATAAAACTGTATTTTTTTGTGAAGAATCAACAACAAGTGGGACAGAATCATGAAGTGGAACGACATTTATTGGATATTTCAAACTTTTTTAACAAATCAAAAACTGAAAGATTGGGCGTGCAAAATTATTCAGCCCCTTTTACTTTCAGTGCAGCAAACTCTCTCCAGAAGTTCAGTGAGGATCTCTGAATGATCCAATGTCGACCTAAATGTCTAATGATGATAAATACAATCCACCTGTGTGTAATCAAGTTTCCGTATAAATGTACCTGCAATGTGATAGTCTCAGAGGTCCGTTAAAAGCGCAGAGAGCATCACGAAGAACAAGGAACACACCATTCAGGTCCGAGATACTGTTGTGAAGAAGTTTAAAGCCGGATTTGGATACAAAAAGATTTCCCAAGCTTTAAACATCCCAAGGAGCACTGTGCAAGTGATAATATTGAAATGGAAGGAGTATCAGACCACTGCAAATCTACCAAGACCTGGCTGTCCCTCTAAACTTTCAGCTCATACAAGGAGAAGACTGATCAGAGATGCAGCCAAGAGGCCCATGATCACTCTGGATGAACTGCAGAGATCTACAGCTGAGATAGGAGACTCTGTCCATAGGACAACAATCAGTCGTATATTGCACAAATCTGGCCTTTATGGAAGAGTGGCAAGAAGAAAGCCATTTCTTAAAGATATCCATAAAAAGTGTTGTTTAAAGTTTGCCACAAGCCACCTGGGAGACACACCAAACATGTGGAAGAAGGTGCTCTGGACAGATGAAACCAAAATTGAACTTTTTGGCAACAATGCAAAATGTTATGTTTGGCGTAAAAGCAACACAGCTCATCACCCTGAACACACCATCCCCACTGTAAAACATGGCGGTGTAGCATCATGGTTTGGGCCTGCTTTTCTTCAGCAGGGACAGGGAAGATGGTTAAAATTGATGGGAAGATGGATGGAGCCAAATACAGGACCATTCTGGAAGAAAACCTGATGGAGTCTTCAAAAGACCTGAGACTGGGACGGAGATTTGTCTTCCAACAAGACAATGATCCAAAACATAAAGCAAAATCTACAATGGAATGGTTCAAAAATAAACATATCCAGGTGTTAGAATGGCCAAGTCAAAGTCCAGACCTGAATCCAATCGAGAATCTGTGGAAAGAACTGAAAACTACTGTTCACAAATGCTCTCCATCCAACCTCACTTAGCTCGAGCTGTTTTGCAAGGAGGAATGGGAAAAAATTTCAGTCTCTCGATGTGCAAAACTGATTGAGACATACCCCAAGCGACATACAGCTGTAATCGCAGCAAAAGGTGGCGCTACAAAGTATTAACTAAAGGGGGCTGAATAATTTTGCACGCCCAATTTTTCAGTTTTTGATTTGTTAAAAAAGTTTGAAATATCCAATAAATGTCGTTCCACTTCATGATTGTGTCCCACTTGTTGTTGATTCTTCACAAAAAAATACAGTTTTATATCTTCAAGTTTGAAGCTTGAAATGTGGCAAAAGGTCGCAAAGTTCAAGGGGGCCGAATACTTTCGCAAGGCACTGTATAGACATTACAGCAACAATAATAATAAGTCACTGTTTGTTAAGGTAGTTATAGACATTACAGCAACAATAATAATAAGCCACTGTTTGTTAAGGTAGTTATAGACAGTACCGCAACAATAATAACAATAATAATAATAATACGTCACTGTTTGTTAAGGTAGTTATAGACAGTACAGAAACAACAATAATAATAATAATAAAATTAATGATAAGTCACTGTTTGTTAAGGTAGTTATAGACAGTACAGTAGCAATAAAAATAATAATAATAAGTCACTGTTTGTTAAGGTAGTTATAGACAGTACAGCAACAACAATAATAATAACAATAATAATAATAAGTCACTGTTTGTTAAGGTAGTTCTAGACAGTACAGCAACAATAATAATAAGTCACTGTTTGTTAAAGTAGTTATTGACAGTACAGCAACAATAATAATAATAATAAGTCACTGTTTGTTAACGTAGTTATTGACAGTACAGCAACAATAATAATAATAACAATAATAATAATAAGTCACTGTTTGTTAAGGTAGTTATTGACAGTACAGCAACAATAATAATAATAATAATAAGTCACTGTTTGTTAAGGTAGTTCTAGACAGTACAGCAACCATTTCTGATTAAAAGACAAATGTGAAATAAACTCTTAATAATGTTGTCAAAAATTGTCATCTCACCTCTTAGCTTTGGTGTCATGTTCCCCAGAGAGACTCATTTTAGAGCACTGACCCCTAAACAGAGATCCAAAATGTTGTTTGTGGTTAACACAGTAATTATTTAATGTCAATTGTTATCATTTATTATTTTTCTCTTATAAAACATTTACTAACAGACATAGAAACAATCAGATGATTTACTGCTATCACATGAAAACGTAGTTGTGACATTTCATCTCCATGGTAACTGTCTGTAATAACAATAAGTCACTGTTTGTTAAGGTAGTTATAGACAGTACAGAAACAATAATAATAACAATAATAATAATAAGTCACTCTTTGTTAAGGTAGTTATAGACAGTACAGCAACAATAATAATAATAATAATAATACGTCATTGTTTGTTAAGGAAGTTATAGACAGTACAGCAACAATAATAATAATAATAATAATAATAATAATAATAATAATAATAATTATTATTATTATAATACGTCACTGTTTGTTAAGGTAGTTATAGACAGTACAGCAACAATAAAAATAACAATAATAAGTCACTGTTTATTAAGGTAGTTATAGACAGTACAGAAACAACAATAATAATAATAATAAGTCACTGTTTGTTAAGGTAGTTCTAGACAGTACAGCAACAACAATAATAATAATAATAATAATAATAAGTCACTGTTTGTTAAGGTAGTTATAGACATTACAGCAACAATAATAATAAGTCACTGTTTGTTAAGGTAGTTATAGACATTACAGCAACAATAATAATAAGTCACTGTTTGTTAAGGTAGTTATAGACAGTACCGCAACAATAATAACAATAATAATAATAAGTCACTGTTTGTTAAGGTAGTTATAGACAGTACAGCAACAATAATAACAATAATAATAATAAGTCACTGTTTGTTAAGGTAGTTAAAGACAGTACAGCAACAATAATAATAATAATAAAAATAATAATAATACGTCACTGTTTGTTAAGGTAGTTATAGACAGTACAGCAACAATAATAATAATAATAATAATAATAATAATATGTCATTGTTAAGGTAGTCATAGACAGTACAGCAACAATAATAACATTAAGTCACTGTTTGTTAATGTAGTTATAGACAGTACAGCAACAATAATAATAATAATAATAATAATAATAATAATATGTCATTGTTAAGGTAGTTATAGACAGTACAGCAACAATAATAACATTAAGTCACTGTTTGTTAATGTAGTTATAGACAGTACAGCAACAATAATAATAATAATAATAAGTCACTGTTTGTTAAGGTAGTTATAGACAGTACAGCAACAATAATAATAATAATAATAATAAGTCACTGTTTGTTAAGGTAGATATAGACAGCACAGAAACAATAATAATAATAAGTCATTGTTTGTTAAGGTAGTTATAGACAGTACAGAAACAATAATAATAACAATAATAAGTCACTGTTTGTCAAGGTAGTTATAGACAGTACAGAAACAATGATAATAACAATAATAATAATAATAAGTCACTGTTTGCTAAGGTAGTTATAGACAGTACAGCAACAATAATAATAATAATAATAATAATAATAATAAGTCACTGTTTGTCAAGGTAGTTATAGACAGTACAGAAACAATGATAATAACAATAATAATAATAATAAGTCACTGTTTGCTAAGGTAGTTATAGACAGTACAGCAACAATAATAATAATAATAATAATAATAATAAGTCACTGTTTGTTAAGGTAGTTATAGACAGTACAGCAACAATAATAATAATAAGTCACTGTTTATTAAGGTAGTTATTGACAGTACAGCAACAATAATAATTATAATAATAAGTCACTGTTTGTTAAGGTAGTTATAGACAGTACAGCAACAATAATAATAATAATAATAAGTCACTGTTTGTTAAGGTAGTTATAGACAGTACAGAAACAATAATAATAATAATTCATTGTTTGTTAAGGTAGTTATAGACAGTACAGCAACAATAATAATAATAATAATAAGTCACTGTTTGCTAAGGTAGTTATAGACAGTACAGAAACAATAATAATAATAAGTCATTGTTTGTTAAGGTAGTTATAGACAGTACAGAAACAATAATAATAATAAGTCACTGTTTGTTAAGGTAGTTATAGACAGTACAGAAACAATAATAATAATAAGTCACTGTTTGTTAAGGTAGTTCTAGACAGTACAGCAACCATTTCTGATTAAAAGACAAATGTGAAATAAACTCTTAATAATTTTATCAAAAATTGTCATCTCACCTCTTAGCTTTGGTGTCATGTTCCCCAGAGAGACTCATTTTAGAGGCAGGGACCCCCTCCTCTCTCTTCCTTGAAAGACTCATTTTAGAGGCAGGGCCCCCCTCCTTTTTCTCCCCAGAGAGACTCATTTTAGAGCACTGACCCCTAAACAGAGATCCAACATGTTGTTTGTGGTTAACACAGTAATTATGTAATGTCAATTGTTATCATTTATTAATTTTCTCTTATAAAACATTTACTAACAGACATAGAAACAATCAGATGATTTACTGCTATCACATGAAAACGTAGTTGTGACATTTCATCTCCATGGTAACTGTCTGTAAAAACAAAAAGTCACTGTCTGTTAAGGTAGTTCTAGACAGTACAGAAACAACAATAATAATAACAATAATAAGAAGAAGTCACTGTTAAGGTAGTTATAGACAGTACAGAAACAATAATAATAACAATAATAATAATAAGTAGCTGAATGTTAAGGTAGTTATAGACAGTACAGCAACAATAATAATAATAATAATACGTCATTGTTAAGGTAGTTATAGACAGTACAGCAACAATAATAATAATAATAATTCTAAGACGTCACTGTTTGTTAAGGTAGTTATAGACAGTACAGCAACAATAAAAATAATAATAATAAATCACTGTTTGTTAATGTAGTTCTAGACAGTACAGCAACAATAATAATAATAATAATAATAATAAGTCACTGTTTGTTAAGGTAGTTCTAGACAGTACAGCAACAATAACAATAATAATAATAATAATAATAATAATAAGTCACTGTTTGTTAAGGTAGTTCTAGACAGTACAGCAACAATAACAATAACAATAATAATAATAATAATAATAAGTCACTGTTTGTTAATGTAGTTCTAGACAGTACAGCAACAATAATAATAATAATAATAATAATAATAATACGTCACTGTTTGTTAAGGTAGTTATAGACAGTACAGCAACAATAATAATAAGTCACTGTTTGTTAAGGTAGTTATAGACAGTACAGCAACAATAATAATAATCATAATAATAATAATAAGTCACTGTTTGTTAAGGTAGTTATAGACAGTACAGCAACAATAATAATAATAATAAGTCACTGTTTGTTAAGGTAGTTATAGACAGTACAGCAACAATAATAACAATAATAATAAGTCACTGTTTATTAAGGTAGTTATAGACAATACAGCAACAATAATAACAATAATAATAAGTCACTGTTTGTTGAGGTTATAGACAGTACAACAACAACTACAATAATAATAATAAGTAACTGTTTGTTAAGGTAGTTCTAGACAGTACAGCAACAATAATTAAAATTATAATAATAATAATAATTAGTCACTGTTTGTTAAGGTAGTTATAGACAGTACAGCAACAACAATAATAATAATAATAATAAGTCACTGTTTGTTAAGGTAGTTCTAGACAGTACAGCAACAATAATTAAAATAATAATAATAATAATAATAATTAGTCACTGTTTGTTAAGGTAGTTATAGACAGTACAGAAACAATAATAATAATAAATCACTGTTTTTTAAGGTACTTATAGACAGTACAGCAACAATAATAATAATAATAAGTCACTGTTTGTTAAGGTAGTTATAGACAGTACAGCAACAATAATAACAATAATAATAAGTCACTGTTTATTAAGGTAGTTATAGACAATACAGCAACAATAATAATAATAATAATAATAATAATAATAAGTCACTGTTTGTTGAGGTTATAGACAATACTGCCACAATAATAATAATAATAATAATAATATGTCACTGTTTGTTAAGGTAGTTCTAGACAGTACAGCAACAATAATAATAATAATAATATTATGTCACTGTTTGTTAAGGTAGTTATAGACAGTACAGCAACAATAATAATAATAATAATAATAATAATAATAATAATAATAAGTCACTGTTTGTTAAGGTAGTTATAGACAGTACAGCAACAATAATAACAATAATACTAATACGTCACTGTTTGTTAAGGTAGTTATAGACAGTACAGCAACAATAATAATAATAATAAGTCACTGTTTGTTAAGGTAGTTATAGACAGTACAGCACCAAGAATAATAATAATAATAATAATATGTCACTGTTTGTTAAGGTAGTTATAGACAGTACAGCAACAATAATAACAATAATACTAATAAGTCACTGTTTGTTAAGGTAGTTATAGACAGTACAGCAACAATAATAATAATAAGTCACTGTTTGTTAAGGTAGTTATAGACAGTACAGCAACAATAATAATAATAATAATAAGTCACTGTTTGTTAAGGTAGTTATAGACAGTACAGCAACAATAATAATAATAATAAGTCACTGTTTGTTATGGTAGTTATAGACAGTACAGCAACAATAATAACAATAATAATAATGTCACTGTTTGTTAAGGTAGTTATAGACAGTACAGCAACAATAATAATAATAATAATAATAATAATAATAATAATAATAATAATAAGTCACTGTTTGTTAAGGTAGTTATAGACAGTACAGCAACAACAATAATAATAATAATAATAATAATATGTCACTGTTTGTTAAGGTAGTTATAGACAGTACAGCACCAAGAATAATAATAATAATAATAATATGTC
>NW_027008386.1:65000-82500 GCF_036934945.1 Oncorhynchus masou masou | reverse complement strand
AAACAATAATAATAATAATAATAAGTCACTGTTTGTTAAGGTAGTTATAGACAGTACAGCAACAATAATAATAATAATAAGTCACTGTTTGTTAAGGTAGTTCTAGACAGTACAGCAACAATAATAATTATAATAATAAGTCACTGTTTGTTAAGGTAGTTATAGACAGTACAGCAACAACAATAATAATAATAATACGTCACTGTTTGTTAAGGTAGTTCTAGACAGTACAGCAACCATTTCTGATTAAAAGACAAATGTGAAATAAACTCTTAATAATGTTATCAAAAATTGTCATCTCACCTCTTAGCTTTGGTGTCATGTTCCCCAGAGAGACTCATTTTAGAGGCAGGGACCCCCTCCTCTCTCTTCCTAGAAAGACTCATTTTAGAGGCAGGGCCCCCTTCCTTTTTCTCCCCAGAGATACTCATTTTAGAGCACTGACCCCTAAACAGAGATCCAACATGTTGTTTGTGTCAGGATTTGGCCAGGGTTGTTCCGGGTTTTGGTCACTAGATGCCCCCATTGTGCTTTTTGACCTTATGTTTTTTCCCTTGTTCCCCATTATTATTTGCACCTGTGCCTCGTTTCTCCTGATTGTATATAAACCCTTAGTTTCCCTCAGTTCTGTGCTCTGTGTTTGTATGTTTGCACCCAGCCCTAGTGTTCTGTGTATTCTTGTCGATTCCGGTGGATGCTCTTGTGGAATTCTGTTTTTGAGTATCTCTTGAGGCTTTTTTGTGCTATTCCTACAACCTTTTGGATTTGCCATTTTTGTATTGAAGGACTTCTCCTTTTTACTTTATTAAATACACCGTCTTAAGTACTGCTGTGTCTGCCTCATCTTCTGGGTTCTGCTGACTATTCGTGGCTCAGTTGGTTAAGTGACTGTTTCTCACTCCGGAGACCCAGGTTCGTAACCGGGTCCTGACAGAAACACAGAGCCAAAAATGAACCCAGAGGCAGCCAGTTCCCAGGACCTTTTTGCCATGCTGTCCCACCACCAGGAGACTGTCCAACGCCACGAAGCCGCCCTGGTTCAGCAAGAGGCCTTAATGGCTAGACATTCTCATCTTCTGTCGGAGATGCTGACTTCCATTAAGCAAATATCTGATCGTCTTACCCCGGCAACAGTTCCCGTCCCAGTACCTCAGATTCACGTACCCATGGCAGTTAACCCCCTGGCTGAACCTCGTCTTCCACCTCCCCAACGGTTCTCAGGTGATCCAAGTGCTTGTAAAGGGTTTCTCACCCAATGTTCTCTCTCCTTTGAGCTACAACCCACGTCGTTTCCCACCGGCCGGTCTAAGATCGCTTATATCATCACCCTGCTGTCGGAAAAAGCCCTGGCCTGGGCTACTGCTGTGTGGGATGCCCATAGTTCCTGCTGTGCCAGCTACTCTGCCTTTACTGAGGAATTCAAACGAGTGTTTCAAGGCCCAAGCAGTGGTTCTGACTCAGCCAAACAGCTCCTGACACTCCACCAAGGTTGGCGCAGCGTGACGGACTATGCCATCCAGTTCCGCACGGTGGCAGCAGCAAGTGGCTGGAACAACGAGGCGCTCACGGTGTGCTTTCTGAAAGGCCTTTCCGACACTATCCAAGATGAACTGGCCACTCGGGAACCACCGGACAATCTCGAGTCCCTGATCAAGTTGGCCTCACGCATTGACCAGCGTCTGAGAGAGAGAACTCAACCGTAGACCTCTAGCCCCTATCAGTTCCAGCTCCGAGTCCCCACCTTTATCCTCGCTGGCTCCATCGGAACCCATGCAGATTGGACGCATCTCCCAGGCTGAGAGAGACCGCCGGATGAGGGAGCGACGCTGTCTATATTGCGGCAAACCGGGCCATTTCCGTTCCACGTGTCCCGGGCTCCAGGGAAACGCTCTGTCCCGTACAGACCGGGGGAACTGTAACGGGAAACATAACCTCCTCCCATCCGTCCAACTCCCGTCTGCTCATTCCAGTCACCCTCTCCTGGGACAACCACAAGCTTCACCTTCAAGCCTTGGTAGACTCTGGAGCCGCAGGTAACTTCATGGATGGTGTCTGGGCGAAGGAGAATGGCGTTCCCTCTGAACCTCTAAGTGAACCCATGAGGGTCACTACATTGGATGGAAGCCCTTTGGGATCTGGACTTGTCACTCATGTCACTACCTCCTTGCGACTTTCAGTTTCACAACACCAGGAATTGATGAACTTTCATTTGATCTCCTGTTCCGAGTTCCCTCTCGTCCTTGGATACCCCTGGCTTCACAGCCATAACCCTCACATCGACTGGTCTGTGGGCACTATCAAGCAGTGGGGTCCTACGTGCCAAGCTACTTGTATTTTCCAGAATTCCCGAGTTCTACTCCCGAGTCTTTAGAATCCATCAACCTGACCCGAGTTCCCGAGTGTTACCATGACCTCAAACTGGTGTTTAGCAAACAGAGGGCCACCATGCTACCACCCCATAGACCTTACGATTGCCCCATCGACCTGTTTCCGGGCACTTGCCCCCCCAGGGGTCGGATCTTTTCCCTATCTCCACCCGAACGAGCTGCTATGGATACCTACATCAAGGACGCTCTGGAAGCAGGCCTCATGCGTCCATCCACCTCCCCGGCGGGAGCAAGGTTTTTCTTTGTGGCCAAGAAAGACGGTGGACAACGTCCTTGCATCGACTACCGGCGACTCAATGCCATAACCGTCCGTAACCGTTACCCGCCACCCCTTATGGCCACAGCCTTCGAGCTGCTCCAGGAAGCAGTTGTTTTCACTAAGCTTGACCTGCGGAACGCATACCATCTTGTGCGGATCAGACCTGGTGACGAGTGGAAGACCGCTTTCAACACGCCTACTGGTCACTATGAATACTTGGTGATGCCCTTCGGCCTGACCAACGCCCCAGCGGTGTTCCAAGCGCTCATAAACGATGTGCTTAGGGATATGCTTAACATATTTGTGTTCGTTTACTTGGATGACATCCTCATCTTTTCGAGCTCCCTTCAAGAACACACTAAGCATGTCAGACAAGTACTCAAACGCCTCCTAGACAGCCATCTGTACGTTAAGCCGGAAAAATGTGAATTCCATTCATCCCGAGTACAATTCCTGGGATTTGTAGTGGAACCCGGTCGAGTCCAAATGGACCCCAGGAAGGTAGGGGCGGTAGCGGATTGGCCCACCCCCAAATCCGTTAAGGAAGTTCAGCGTTTCCTGGGCTTCACAAACTTTTACCGCAAGTTCATCAAGAACTTCAGCTTGGTGGCAGCCCCTCTCTCAGCTTTAACCAAGGGTGGCAATGCAAGGTTTTTGTGGGGAAGAGAAGCTGAGACGGCCTTCCAAGGACTCAAGCAGCGCGTTCTCTCTGCTCCCATCCTGATACTACCGACTACGGATGAACCATTTGTGGTGGAGGTAGACGCATCAGAGGTTGGTGTTGGAGCTGTCCTGTCTCAGAGGGGTGAAGACAAGAAGCTTCATCCGTGCGCTTTCTTCTCACACCGGCTTACCCCGACTGAGAGGAACTACGATGTGGGGATCGTGAACTCCTAGCGGTTAAGATGGCATTGAAGGAATGGAGACACTGGCTCGAGGGGGCTTCTCACCCGTTTCAAGTGCTTACGGACCACAAAAATCTGGAGTATATCCAGCAGGCGAAGCGGTTGAACTCTAGACAAGCTAGATGGTCTCTTTTCTTCAATCGATTCCAGTTTATCCTCACCTATCGGCCCGGGTCGAAGAATCTCAAACCGGATGCCCTGTCCCGAGTCTACGCTCCTGCCATTCGAGATGACACGGACATGCCTGTCCTTCCTGCTGCTAAGATTGTGGCTCCGATCTCGTGGCAAGTTGAGGATACCGTGAGACGTGCTCAAGCTAGCGAACCGGACCCGAAAGGAGGTCCTGCCAATCGGTTGTTTGTCCCCAAGGCAGTGAGGACTCAGGTCCTTCTGTGGGGGCACTCCTCTCGCCTCACCTGTCATCCGGGCGTAGGTCGCACCTTGGAGTTCATCCAGCGTAAGTTCTGGTGGCCTACCATAAGAGAAGACGTTGCCACTTTCGTCAATGCCTGTCCCGTGTGCTGCCAGGGCAAATCTTCTCACCTCCGCCCTCAAGGACTCCTTCACCCTTTACCTGTTCCCCACAGACCCTGGTCCCATATCTCATTGGACTTTATTACTGGACTTCCTCCATCCCATGGCAATACTACTATCCTAGTCATAATCGACAGGTTTTCAAAGGCGGCCAGGTTCGTCCCTCTGACTAAGTTACCTTCTGCCAAGGAAACGGCTGAGTTGGTAATTAATCATGTGTTCCGAGTCTTCGGCATTCCTCAAGATATGGTTTCTGACAGAGGTCCCCAGTTCGCCTCAAGGTTTTGGAAGGCCTTCTGCCAACTCATGGGGGCTTCTGCCAGTCTATCTTCAGGGTACCATCCGGAGTCCAACGGCCAAACAGAGAGGATGAATCGAGCTGGAAACCACCCTCCGATGTATGACTCGTGACAACCCGTCCACATGGTCATCCTTTATTGTTTGGGCTGAATACGCGCACAACACCTTGAGCTCCTCCTCCACTGGTATTTCCCCGCACGAGTGTCAGTTTGGCTATGCTCCTCCATTGTTCCCGGACCAGGAGGCAGAAGTCAGAGTGCCTTCAGCCTTGAAGTTCGTCAGACGCTGTCGGCTTATGTGGAGGAAGACCCGTCTTAATCTTATGCGTTCCTCACAGAGGTACCAACAACAAGCCAACAGACGTCGCCGTCCCGGGCCTACCCTGCGCCCCGGCCAGAGAGTCTGGCTCTCCACAAGAGACTTACCTCTACGGGTGGAGTCTCGCAAGCTGTCCCAAAAATACATCGGTCCCTTCAAGGTTGCCAGGAGAGTTAACCCAGTTTCTTATCGCCTACACTTACCCAGATCCCTTAAGATTAATCCCACATTTCACATTTCATTGTTAAAACCTGTTTTTTTTCTCCCCTTGTCCCGGCAGACAGACCTCCCCCTCCGCCTCGTGTCATTGGAGGCCAGCCGGCTTATACCGTCCATCGGATACTGGATTCCCGCCGGGTGCAGCGGTCCTGGCAGTATCTGGTGGACTGGGAAGGCTACGGTCCCGAGGAGCGCTCCTGGGTTCCTGCCAAAGACATCCTGGACCCTGACCTCATTCGTCAGTTCAGGGCCCTCCACCCTGAGAGAGCTGGTAGGAACGTCAGGAGCCGTTCCTAGGGGGGATTCTGTCAGGATTTGGCCAGGGTTGTTCCGGGTTTTGGTCACTAGATGCCCCCATTGTGCTTTTTGACCTTATGTTTTTTCCCTTGTTCCCATTATTATTTGCACCTGTGCCTCGTTTCCCCTGATTGTATTTAAACCCTTAGTTTCCCTCAGTTCTGTGCTCTGTGTTTGTATGTTAGCACCCAGCCCTAGTGTTCTGTGTATTCTTGTCGATTCCGGTGGACGCTCTTGTGGAATTCTGTTTTTGTTTTTTGAGTATCTCTTGAGGCTTTTTTGTGCTATACCTACCACCTTTTGGATTTGCCATTTTGTATTGAAGGACTTCTCCTTTTTACTTTATTAAATACACCGTCTTAAGTACTGCTGTGTCTGCCTCATCTTCTGGGTTCTGCTGACTATTTGTGGCTCAGTTGGTTAAGTGACTGTTTCTCACTCCGGAGACCCAGGTTCGTAACCGGGTCCTGACAAAAGGTGGAAATGACAAACTTCAGAATGTCACACCCTGGTCAAAATATATTATGTTTATTCTTCATTTATTCGGTCAGGCCAGGGTGTGACATGGGTTATTGTGGTGTGTTTTTGTCTTGGGGTTTTGTGGGATGTCTAGCGTTAGTCTATGGCTGCCTGAGGCGGTTCTCAATCAGAGTCAGGTGTTTCGTGGGTGATTGTCCTTAGTGTCCTTGTTCCTGTCTCTGTGTTAGTTTACACAAGTATAGGCTGTTTCGGTTTTCGTTACGTTCATTACGTTCTTTGCTTTGTAGTATTTGTTTTTGATTCGTGTTTACGTTTGTTCATTAAACATGGGATTGCAATCTACACGCTTCATTTTGGTCCGACTCTCTTTCACGGCATGAAGACCGTTACAGAATCACCCACCACAAACGGACCAAGCAGCGTGTCAACAGGCAGGAGCCACAGGAGAAACAGCAAAGTCAGCAACAGCGGCGCAATGAGGATTGGACATGGGACGATATATTGGATGGCAAGGGTTGCTACACATGGGAGGAGATCCTAGCGGGAAGGGATCGCCTTCCATGGGAACAGGTGGAGGCAGCGAGGAGAGCAGAGGCAGCCGGAGAGAGGAGCCGGTGATATGAGGGAACACGGTTGGCTAGGAAGCCCGAGAGTCAGCCCCAAAAATTTCTTGAGGGGGGGCTCACAGCGAGTAGGGCTACGCCAGGTAGGAGACCTGTGCAAACTCCCTGTGCTTACCGGGGGGCTAGAGAGACCGGGCAGGCACCGTGTTATGCAGTGGTGCGCACGGTGTCCCCAGTGCGGGTGTATAGCCCGGTGCGGTATATTCCAGCTCCTCGTATCGGCCGGGCTAGAGTGGGCATCGGGCCAGGTAAGGTTGGGCAGGCTCGGTGCTCAAGAGTTCCAGTGCGCCTGCACGGTCCGGTCTACCCAGTACCACCTCCACACCCCAGCCCTCCGGTGGCAGCTCCCCGCACCAAGCTTCCTGTGCGTGTCCTCGGCCCAGTACCACCAGTGCCAGCACCACGCATCAGACCTACTGTGCGCCTCGCCTGTTCAGCGTAGCCAGAGCCTTCCTCCTTTCCTGCGCTGCTGGAGTCTCCTGCCTGTTCAGCGCAGCCAGAGCTTCCAGCCTGCATGGAGCAGCCAGAGCTGCCAGCCTGCATGGAGCAGCCAGAGCTGCCAGCCTGCATGGAGCAGCCAGAGCTGCCAGCCTGCATGGAGCAGCCAGAGCTGCCAGCCTGCATGGAGCAGCCAGAGCTGTCAGTCTGCATGAAGCAGCCAGAGCCGCCAGTCTGCATGGAGCAGCCGGAGCTGCCAGTCTGCATGGAGCTGTCAGTCTGCAAGGAGCTGACAGTCTACAATGAGCTGTCAGTTTGCAAGGAGCTGTCAGTCTGCAAGGAGCTGTCAGTCTGCAAGGAGCTGTCAGTCTGCATGGAGCTGCCAGTCTGCATGGAGCAGCCAGAGCTGTCAGTCTGCAAGAAGCCGCCAGAGCTGTCAATCTGCATGGAGCATGCAAGAGCCGCCAGTCAGCATAGAGCAGCCAGATCTGCCTGTCAGCCAGACTCTTCCAGATCTGCCAGTCAGCCAGACTCTTCCAGATCTGCCAGTCAGCCAGACTCTTCCAGATCTGCCAGTCAGCCAGACTCTTCCAGATCTGCCAGTCAGCCAGATTCTTCCAGATTTGTCAGTCAACCAGACTCTTCCAGATCTTCCAGTCAGCCAGGATCTGTCAGAACCGTCAACCAGCCAGGATCTGCCGGATCCAACTACCTGGCTGAGCTTCCTCTCAGTGCTGGGCTTCCTCTCAGTGCTGGGCTTCCTCTCAGTGCTGGGCTTCCTCTCAGTCCCGAGCTTCCCCTCAGTGCTGAGCTGCCCCTGTCCCGAGCTGCCCCTCTGTCCCGAGCTGCCCCTCTGTCCCGAGCTGCCCCTCTGTCCCGAGCTGCCCCTCAGTCCCGAGCTGCCCCTCCGTCCCGAGCTGACCCTCAGTCCAGTGGGGTTCTGGGTGAGGACTACTAGGCCATGGTCGGCGGCGAAGGTGGACTATCCTAGGACGCGAGGAGGGGGGACTAAGACATTTATAGAGTGGGTTCCACGTCCCGCGCCGGAGCCGGAGCCGCCACCATGGACAGACGCCCACCCGGACCCTCCCTATTGTTTTGATGTGCGTCCGGGAGTCCGCACCTTAGGGGGGTGGGGTTCTGTCACGCCCTGGTCGAAATATATTATGTTTATTCTTCATTTATTCGGTCAGGCCAGGGTGTGACATGGGTTATTGTGGTGTGTTTTTGTCTTGGGGTTTTGTAGGATGTCTAGCGTTAGTCTATGGCTGCCTGTGGCGGTTCTCAATCAGTCAGGTGATTATCGTTGTCTCTGATTGGGAACCATATTTAGGCAGCCATATTCTTTGTGTGTTTCGTGGGTGATTGTCCTTAGTGTCCTTGTTCCTGTCTCTGTGTTAGTTTACACAAATATAGGCTGTTTCGGTTTTCGTTACGTTCATTACATTCTTTGTTTTGTAGTATTTGTTTTTAATTCGTGTTTACGTTTGTTCATTAAACATTGATTGCAATCTACACGCTGCATTTTGGTCCGACTCTCTTTCACCGCATGAAGACCGTTACACAGAAGCCTTTTAAAACTTCAAATACACTACAAGTTTTAGTTTTCCTGCAATAGGGTGATCAAATTCAGATCCTACATCTGTACAGAGATGATGTCTTTATCTGAAAAAGGAAGTTTGAGTTATTAGCAATGAAGTTGCAACTGTCAGCTGCTGTAAACCTCTGTGATTGGGTGTTATAGACCCCAATCTGAACAGTTTCTTCCCCGTGGTTATAGCCTTTAGCTCTATGCTCAGTCTACCGAGTTCTATATATTGTTGTACGTAAACTTTGTGCAAATTCCACCGCCTGTATTCTGTCTCTTAATGTTTTCTTTCACTAGCAGCAACATGTCACCATGTTAAATAATGTGTTCAGATGTAGGATCTTTCCAACTCTGAGGACATGTCATTGTGATGTCATTAGTTACATTTCAACCTGTTGATGAAGGCAACTAGAAGGCTGAACCCAGAAGACAACTCTAAATCAACAATTACTGATATTATCCTAACATCCTTTCACTCGTATTATTGTGTCTCTTTGTTCAACGAATGTTGGGTAGCCTATGCTATTAATATACACTGCTCAAAAAAATAAAGGGAACACTTAAACAACACAATGTAACTCCAAGTCAATCACATTTCTGTGAAATCAAACTGTCCACTTAGGAAGCAACACTGATTGACAATAAAGTTCACATGCTGTTGTGCAAATGGACTAGACGACAAGTGGAAATTATAGGCAATTAGTAAGACACCCCCAATAAAGGAGTGGTTCTGCAGGTGGTAACCACAGACCACTTCTCAGTTCCTATGCTTCCTGGCTGATGATTTGTTCACTTTTAAATGCTGGCGGTGCTTTCACTCTCGTGGTAGCATGAGACAGAGTCTACAACCCACACAAGTGGCTCATGTAGTGCAGCTCATCCAGGATGTAACATCAATGCGAGCTGTGGCAAAAAGGTTTGCTGTGTCTGTCAGCGTAGTATCCAGAGCATGGAGGCGCTACCAGGAGACAGGCCAGTACATCAGGAGACATGGAGGAGGCCGTAGGAGGGCAACAACCCAGCAGCAGGACCGCTACCTCTGCCTTTGTGCAAGGATGAGCAGGAGGAGCACTGCCAGAGCCCTGCAAAATGACCTCCAGCAGGCCACAAATGTGCATGTGTCTGCTCAAACGGTCAGAAACAGACTCCATGAGTGTGGTATGAGGGCCCGACGTCCACAGGTGGGGGTTGTGCTTACAGCCCAACACTGTGCAGGACGTTTGATATTTGCCAGAGAACACCAAGATTGGCAAATTCGCCACTGGCGCCCTGTGCTCTTCACAGATGAAAGCAGGTTCACACTGAGCACGTGACAGACGTGACAGAGTCTGAAGACGCCATGGAGAACGTTCTGCTGCCTGCAACATCCTCCAGCATGACCGGTTTGGCAGTGGGTCAGTCCTGGTGTGGGGTGGCATTTCTTTGGGGGCCGCACAGCCTCCATGTGCTCGCCAGAGGTAGCCTGACTGCCATTAGGTACCAACAATGCTAGACCTCATGTGGCTGGAGTGTGTCAGCAGTTCCTGCAAGAGGAAGGCATTGATGCTATGGACTGGCCCGCCCGTTCCCCAGACCTGAATCCAATTGAGCATATCTGGGACATAATGTCTCGCTCCATCCACCAACGCCACGTTGCACCACAGACTGTCCAGGAGTTGGCGGATGCTTTAGTCCAGGTCTGGGAGGAGATCCCTCAGGAGACCATCCGCCACCTCATCAGGAGCATGCCCAGGCGTTGTAGGGAGGTCATACAGGCACGTGGAGGCCACACACTGAGCCTCATTTTGACTTGTTTTAAGGACATTACATCCAAGTTGGATCAGCCTGTAGTGTGGTATCACACTTTAATTTTGAGTGTGACTCCAAATCCAGACCTCCATAGGTTGATAAATTTGATTTCCATTGATCATTTGTGTGTGATTTTGTTGTCAGCACATTCAACTATGTCAAGAAAAAAGGTATTTAATAAGAATATTTCATTCAGATCTAGGATGTGTTATTTTAGTGTTCCCTTAATTTTTTTGAGCAGTGTAGTTGAAAACAGCGGGGCAGTGAACCCAGGTCGCTGGAGTAAAAAGTTTTATCCTATAAATATATCCTATATATCCTACAAAAGTATTATCCTAAAATCCTTTCACTCATATTATTGTGTCTCTTTGTTGAACGAATGTCGGGCAGCCTGTGCTGTTAATATAGTTGAAAACAGCGGGCAGGGAGGTCAACACCCTACGTATTGCACCAATAGGGTTAACCCACATGGTGGGAATTGTTACCTGGCTCACACAAAAGCATGTCTCAGACACCAATGTAGCAACCAGCGGGGCAGGGAAGTGAACCCAGGTTGCATGTGTTATTAAAGGTGAACAACCTACACATAGCGCCATTGGCACCAATTGGGTTACTTGGTTGAAATTGTGACGTGGCTCATATAGTGAGGATCACTACACTATAGAGGAACTATGATACAATTACATTATCATTTGAAATGTAGAGGATCACTACACTATAGAGGAACTATGACACAATTACATTATCAAATTAAATGTAGAGGATCACTACACTATAGTGGAAGTATGATACAATTACATTATCATATGACATGTTAAATGTAGAACTATAATATCTGAATGTTGATATATTGAATTTGACTTGACCACGTCCAGTCAGCTCCATGTTGTGTGATTAAACTGACACCAACCTGTCTCAGTAGAAGTAGACTGTTACGAGTGTTTTACTTCCATTCACTATACTAACATTACACCAGACATTTAATTTATCTACTGTTAGGAGTGTTTTACTTCACTATACTAACATTACACCAGACATTTAATTTATCTACTGATAGGAGTGTTTTACTGTCATTCACTATACTAACATTACACAAGACATTTAACGGCTCTACACACTTTACAATAATCCCTGGCAGGATTCTCGTATTGTAGCCTGAATTCACAACCAGAACATGTCAAGACATTGAAATATTTTCTGTTCTGTTCTGTATATTCTGATGGATGAGGTCTGAGCTGGAATGTGAAGCTAACTGAAGCTGGCTAACTTCAGAAAACCAGTATATCTAGCTAGTATCATAGTTTACCCCTCAGGCTACAATCAGGTTTCAGCATCAGGCAGGTATCAACAGCCGAGTCGTAGGCTACAACCTGGGCTGTGTTCATTAGTTTACTTCACAGCCAACAGTTTTAAATGGCACTAATGAATACACACAACCTGTTTTGAGGAATTGCAAGTTATTGTCAGTCTTTCCACAATATTTATGTGTCTCTTTCACACAAAATACCTCCCTGAGTAAAAAGCGTTAACAGTAGATTAGGAAGAGAAAATGTTTGTTTGTTGCTTGTTGTTTTTTAAGCATGTTTTGAGAAGACAAGTCTCTAGACCTATGATACAGTAGGAGATCACCCTGGTCTATAGACCTATGATACAGTAGGAGATCACCCTGGTCTATAGACCTATGATACAGTAGGAGATCACCCTGGTCTATAGACCTATGATACAGTAGGAGATCACTCTGGTCTATAGACCTATGATACAGTAGGAGATCACCCTGGTCTATAGACCTATGATACAGTAGGAGATCACCCTGGTCTATAGACCTATGATACAGTAGGAGATCACCCTGGTGTATAGACCTATGATACAGTAGGAGATCATTCTGGTCTATAGACCTATGATACAGTAGGAGATCACCCTGGTCTATAGACCTATGATAGAGTAGGAGATCACCCTGGACTATAGACCTATGATACAGTAGGAGATCACCCTGGTCTATAGACCTATGATACAGTAGGAGATCACCCTGGTCTATAGACCTATGATACAGTAGGAGATCACCCTGGTCTATAGACCTATGATACAGTATGCGATCACCCTGGTCTATAGACCTATGATCCAGTAGAACACCCTGGTCTATAGACCTATGATACAGTAGGAGATCACCCTGGTCTATAGACCTATGATACAGTAGGAGATCACCCTGGTCTATAGACCTATGATCCAGTAGAACACCCTGGTCTATAGACCTATGATACAGTAGGAGATCACCCTGGTCTATAGACCTATGATACAGTAGGAGATCACCCTGGTCTATAGACCTATGATACAGTAAGAGATCACCCTGCTCCAAAGACCTATGATGCAGTAGGAGATCACCCTGGTCTATAGACCTATGATACAGTAGGAGATCACCCTGGTCTATAGACCTATGATACAGTAGGAGATCACCCTGGTCGATAGACCTATGATATAGTAGGATATCACCCTGGTCGATAGCCCTATGATACAGTAGGAGATCACCCTGGTCTATAGACCTGTGATACAGTAGGAGATCACCCTGGTCTATTGACCTATGATACAGTAGGAGATCACCCTGGTCTATAGCCCTATGATACAGTAGGATATCACCCTGGTCTGTAGACCTATGATACAGTAGGATATCACCCTGGTCTGTAGACCTATGATACAGTAGGATATCACCCTGGTCTATAGACCTATGATACAGTAGGAGATCACCCTGGTCTATTGACCTATGATACAGTAGGAGATCACCCTGGTCTATAGACCTATGATACAGTAGGAGATCACCCTGGTCTATAGGCCTATGATACAGTAGGAGATCACCCTGGTCTATAGACCTATGATACAGTAGGAGATCACCCTGGTCGATAGACCTATGATATAGTAGGATATCACCCTGGTCGATAGCCCTATGATACAGTAGGAGATTACCCTGGTCTATTGACCTATGATACAGTAGGAGATCACCCTGGTCTATAGGCCTATGATACAGTAGGAGATCACCCTGGTCTATAGACCTATGATACAGTAGGAGATCACCCTGGTCGATAGCCCTATGATACAGTAGGAGATCACCCTGGTCTATAGGCCTATGATACAGTAGGAGATTACCCTGGTCTATTGACCTATGATACAGTAGGAGATCACCCTGGTCTATAGGCCTATGATACAGTAGGAGATCACCCTGGTCTATAGACCTATGATACAGTAGGAGATCACCCTGGTCTATAGACCTATGATACAGTAGGAGATCACCCTGGTCTATAGACCTATGATACAGTAGGAGATCACCCTGGTCTATAGACCTATGATACACTCTTAGGCTAAAGGGTTCCAAACAGGTCCTCCGTCTGTCCCCATAGGAGAAATCTTTTGGGTTCCAGGTAGAATTCTCCTGGCTTCTATGTAGAACCCTCTGTGGAAAGGGTTCTTCATGGAACCCAAAAAGGGTTCTGCAAAGGGTTATCCTATGGGGACAGCCAAAGAACCCTTTTAGATTCTAGATAGTGTAGGAGTGATCACCTTGGGGCACACAGATGGGCACAGAACAAATTCACCCGAAGCATCTAATTTATATCAAAACATTTTAAGGAGAGTAGGACTATTATAACACTGTCCACCAACAATATCATCAACTATATGAATACACATAACAATGTCATCAACTATATGAATACACATAACAATATCATCAACTATATGAATACAAATAACAATATCATCAACTGTATGAATACACATAACAATATCATCAACTATATGAATACACATAACAATATCATCAACTATATGAATACACATAACAATATCATCAACTATATGAATACACATAACAATCGTCGTCTTACCTTTTATCTCTCAATAGAAACAGAGTCTGAATGATCATCAGGTCGTCAAAAGTTAGTTTCATTTGCTCTGCTCATTTACATATCAGGTTCTGCCTGTTCTCTCTCCCTCTCTCTTTATAGCTCTTACAATGTGTCTTGGCATACATTCTACAACTGTCTGGAACTCTATTCTTCTGTCTCTCTCCATTACTTTCTCTGTGTCGTCTGTTGCTGTCTCTGTGTCCTGTCTGGTGTCTCTCTCCATCATATCCTATTCTGTTGTTGTCTCTGTGTCTTGTCTGTGTCTAACTCCATCATATCGGCCTGCTACAATACAACATGACAACACAACTACATAACACCATTAAATACAGTTGGAATGTAGTTAGAACTCAAACTGTTTCCATCAAACAGAAAAACAACAATAAATCTGGATCAACACATTTAGATTTCTAGATGCTGCACTTTGCTGTTTCATTACCCAGACAGCTGTTTAAGGTCATACCCAGGCAGAGTGTAGTATCGGTACTTAGGGGTCATAGGTCAGACCAAGGCAGAGTGCAGTATCAGTACTTAGGGGTCATAGGTCATACCAAGGCAGAGTGTAGTATCAGTACAGAGGGGTCATAGGTCAGATCAGTGGTCATGGCTGATATGCATGGACAAGAAAACAAACTTTAAAGCCATTTTTCTCAGATTGACTGTTTGTGTAGATGCTGTTTGTCTTTGTTGGACAGTAGTTCAGGTGGCTGTTTGTCTTTGTAGGACAGTAGTTCAGGTGGCTGTTTGTGTAGATGCTCTTTGTCTTTGTAGGACAGTTGTTCAGGTGGCTCTTTGTCTTTGTAGGACAGTAGTTCAGGTTGCTGTTTGTGTAGATGCTGTTTGTGTTTGTAGGACAGTAGTTCAGGTGGCTGTTTGTCTTTGTAGGACAGTAGTTCGGGTGGCTGTTTGTCTTTGTAGGACAGTAGTTCAGGTGGCTGTTTGTGTAGATGCTCTTTGTCTTTTTAGGACAGTAGTTCAGGTGGCTCTTTGTCTTTGTAGGACAGTAGTTCAGGTGGCTCTTTGTCTTTGTAGGACAGTAGTTCAGGTGGCTCTTTGTCTTTGTAGGACAGTAGTTCAGGTGGCTGTTTGTCTTTGTAGGACAGTAGTTCGGGTGGCTGTTTGTCTTTGTAGGACAGTAGTTCAGGTGGCTCTTTGTCTTTGTAGGACAGTAGTTCAGGTGGCTCTTTGTCTTTGTAGGACAGTTGTTCAGGTGGCTGTTTGTCTTTGTAGGACAGTAGTTCAGGTGGCTGTTTGTGTAGATGCTCTTTGTCTTTTTAGGACAGTAGTTCAGGTGGCTCTTTGTCTTTGTAGGACAGTAGTTCAGGTGGCTCTTTGTCTTTGTAGGACAGTTGTTCAGGTGGCTGTTTGTCTTTGTAGGACAGTAGTTTGGGTGGCTGTTTGTCTTTGTAGGACAGTAGTTCAGGTGGCTGTTTGTCTTTGTAGGACAGTAGTTCGGGTGGCTGTTTGTCTTTGTAGGACAGTAGTTCAGGTGGCTGTTTGTGTAGATGCTGTTTGTCTTTTTAGGACAGTAGTTCAGGTGGCTCTTTGTCTTTGTAGGACAGTAGTTCAGGTGGCTCTTTGTCTTTGTAGGACAGTTGTTCAGGTGGCTGTTTGTCTTTGTAGGACAGTAGTTCGGGTGGCTGTTTGTCTTTGTAGGACAGTAGTTCAGGTGGCTGTTTGTGTAGATGCTCTTTGTCTTTGTAGGACAGTAGTTCAGGTGGCTGTTTGTGTAGATGCTGTTTGTCTTTGTAGGACAGTAGTTCAGGTGGCTGTTTGTCTTTGTAGGACAGTAGTTCAGGTGGCTGTTTGTGTAGATGCTGTTTGTATTTGTAGGACAGTAGTTCAGGTGGCTGTTTGTCTTTGTAGGACAGTAGTTCAGGTGGCTGTTTGTCTTTGTAGGACAGTAGTTCAGGTGGCTGTTTGTGTAGATGCTGTTTGTATTTGTAGGACAGTAGTTCAGGTGGCTGTTTGTCTTTGTAGGACAGTAGTTCAGGTGGCTGTTTGTGTAGATGCTGTTTGTATTTGTAGGACAGTAGTTCAGGTGGCTCTTTGTCTTTGTAGGACAGTAGTTCAGGTGGCTCTTTGTCTTTGTAGGACAGTAGTTCAGGTGGCTCTTTGTCTTTGTAGGACAGTAGTTCAGGTGGCTGTTTGTCTTTGTAGGACAGTAGTTCGGGTGGCTGTTTGTCTTTGTAGGACAGTAGTTCAGGTGGCTCTTTGTCTTTGTAGGACAGTAGTTCAGGTGGCTCTTTGTCTTTGTAGGACAGTTGTTCAGGTGGCTGTTTGTCTTTGTAGGACAGTAGTTCGGGTGGCTGTTTGTCTTTGTAGGACAGTAGTTCAGGTGGCTGTTTGTCTTTATAGGACAGTAGTTCGGGTGGCTGTTTGTCTTTGTAGGACATTTGTTCAGGTGGCTGTTTGTGTAGATGCTCTTTGTCTTTTTAGGACAGTAGTTCAGGTGGCTCTTTGTCTTTGTAGGACAGTAGTTCAGGTGGCTCTTTGTCTTTGTAGGACAGTTGTTCAGGTGGCTGTTTGTCTTTGTAGGACAGTAGTTTGGGTGGCTGTTTGTCTTTGTAGGACAGTAGTTCAGGTGGCTGTTTGTCTTTGTAGGACAGTAGTTCGGGTGGCTGTTTGTCTTTGTAGGACAGTAGTTCAGGTGGCTGTTTGTGTAGATGCTCTTTGTCTTTTTAGGACAGTAGTTCAGGTGGCTCTTTGTCTTTGTAGGACAGTAGTTCAGGTGGCTCTTTGTCTTTGTAGGACAGTTGTTCAGGTGGCTGTTTGTCTTTGTAGGACAGTAGTTCGGGTGGCTGTTTGTCTTTGTAGGACAGTAGTTCAGGTGGCTGTTTGTGTAGATGCTCTTTGTCTTTGTAGGACAGTAGTTCAGGTGGCTGTTTGTGTAGATGCTGTTTGTCTTTGTAGGACAGTAGTTCAGGTGGCTGTTTGTCTTTGTAGGACAGTAGTTCAGGTGGCTGTTTGTCTTTGTAAGACAGTAGTTCAGGTGGCTGTTTGTGTAGATGCTGTTTGTCTTTGCAGGACAGTAGTTCAGGTGGCTGCACTTAGTCTGCCTGTTGTCCCTCCTATCGTCATGGTTACACCTTCCTGAAAACAATGACTCCATACTTTGCTGAAACCTGTTCTGCCAGTTCATGTCCTTAAAGACTAGAATGTTCCAATGTGGTTAGCCAAAGAGATGACACGATAGTTCACACATGCATGGTTCAGGGTAACTGTCAACCAGACATGTCACATTTCTGGTTGGTCCAGAACTAGTTTCCTGCTTGTAGCAGGCCGTGTTCACAGGAATCCTCTTCTCTAACTAGAAGTCATGTGATTTCATAAGGATGTTGTTCTGCAGTGAGAGTGGAATGCAAGTCAAGGTGTCCTGGGATGTATGTCAACTAGATTTATAAACAGCACTGTTGAATTAACTGTTGTAATAAAAAATAATCTATGCTGTCATTTTCTTGATGTTGGTTC